>NW_026614618.1:0-161345 GCF_030052815.1 Hevea brasiliensis | reverse complement strand
GGTAAAAGTATTGTGGAACCATCATCCGTGCCAGGAGGCTACTTGGAAACGTAGAGGAGGACATGAGGAGACAAAGACTCACAAACTGCTCGTAGATTGATACTGCAAAATTTCGAGACGAAATTTATTTTAAGGGGAGAATTGTAACACCCCTATTTGTATAACTGGTACATTTTGTCAGTCTTGATCTGTCGGTGCCATAAGTAAGAGGATTAGAACCACATCTAAGATAACTAGATAAGCCCTGAACACAAATAATTAGTAATTGTGAAATAGTTAAGTATAAAGAAGAAAAACAAAGCATAAAAGTTAAATGAGTCGAGAGTCACAATGATGGGTGACCTTCCAAGGAAATGACTGCAAGGTCAGTCTAAACTCAAATTTCGAACCGTAAAATGTAATGCTGCAGTCCTTAGGACTATTGCGAACACATTGGAAAAGAGAAAATCACGAAAAAGAATTGTTAAGCAAGTCAAATAAATAGGTCAGGGATCCGGAAGAAATATTAAATTACTTGCAAACCAGATCGAACCGACGAGGGGCAATTTGGTCAATTCACTCCTAGAGCTGACTCCTGACCTAACTGTCCAATAAAATTGGACAAAAGAAAATTTTGGAAGCAGTAGAAAAATAAATGCAAAAGAAAAAAAAAAGAAGGAAAAAGGTTTATTTACATCATGCATGACATAAGCATGATCCAATAAATCTAATATTTAAAAAATTGAAATTTTGGGGATAAATTAATAATTAAAAAACAAAATAAAAGGAAAAAATTCATTTCTCTTCTTCCATTTCAGCCGCCCCATCTCTCTCTCACTTCTCTCTCTCAAAACTCCATTGAAACCTGATTCCAAGCTTTTGTGAACCCTAAAATCAGCCATAAAAACTATAGATTTCTTAAGTAAATCTCATCCTTAAACATTGATCAATCTATTAACAATAAAAAGAAGAGGAAATAAGTGGAATTTGGGAAGAGAGAAAAGCTCTAACTGTGTAACACCCCTAAGTTCGGTAGTGCGTTCTACTGTTCTGACAACCAGTGTTGTCCAGACAGCTAGGATGCCTAGAACTACACTTAGATATGGATGAGGAGACATAAAATAACGAAATACAAGAAAAGAAAATACAAGAAAAACAAAGAAAAAATAATAGGAATGAAATATAACCAAGTTAAACGAGCCGAGAGTCCTAGCGATAGGTGACCGCACCGGGAAGTCGCGGACTAGCCCTGGACCGTTGACTAGCCCTGGACCACGGGGAACCCTGAAAAATATTTTTAGGACTTAAATAAATGTTTATTAAAGTATAAATACTATCATATATATCAAAGAAAAATTAATTAATTAGTACAAAGAAAAGTGAGAAATCGAAAAACGGATAAAACCCGGTGTTACCGAAAAATCGGGAATGCAACCCGAACAGGGGCATTGTGGTCATTTGACACCCTGAGTTGTCTTTTGACCTAAATGTCCATTAAAATTAAATGATATTACACTTGGAAAATGTCATAAAAAATTAAATTAGTGGTACCTAATGTAAATAGCAAAAATGGGAAGCTTAATGTGGGAAAATGAAATCTTATATTAAACTAATATTTAATTTAAGCTTAGTGCTCCACTCACCCGTCAAAGTGGACCACTAACTCATCATCTTGGGCAGAATACACATCTTCATCTTCAATCTTAGAATCAGTAGAAATTTGCTCCCAAAAAAACTCCATTGACGCATGGTTTGAAGCTCCATGCATGTGAGATTTAAGCTCCTTTCTTGGCACTTTCCTTCATTAAAGATTGTCCATACACCTTGGGTAGTAGATAGGCAACAAGAAGACCAAGTTTTGGAGAGGTTTTGAAGAGTTTTCAAAGTGGTAAGTTTGTGTTTTTGGTTATTGCTTCATTAAAGTTAGTAAGAATGTTATGGGTACTTGAATTATGGAAATATTTTTGAGGTTTGATGTTTAAAGGGAGAGGTGTATTTTTGGCAGCCATGGAAACTCCTTGAGGACAGTTTATTCTTGCTTGTAAATGGTAGATTAAAAGGTTGATTAAATGTTTATGTGTGTAGGAATTAATTTGGGTGATGTATACTTAGTATATGTGAATGTGTATTTGAAATTGGAAGCTTGGAAATTAATGGAGTGTAATGTATGAATCGGCAGCTTGGTTTAGTGAACCATAAGGATGTTATTTCATGTTTGGTTTATAGAATATTAATGTTGAATTGTGATAGTTGTTATGGCAGCTTGGGTATATGTATGATGGTGTGAGGTTGGACATGTAAATGAGCTAGGTTAAGTGATTGAATTGTTGTAATTTGAGCTTGAAAAATTCTGTGCTAAATGGTGCATATTGAGGGTGATTGTAAGCTGCCAAAATGACCAACAATATGTTGTGAATTATGTTTAGGTTATGGTACAAACCAGAATTGACATGAATGTGTAGTTTGGTAATTGTTAAAAGTGTCCTTTGATGAGTAATGAACAAAATGCAATAGGGCAGTTTATGTTTTGAACCTAGAACCTTAAGTGTGTGACTCCAATTGGTATGAGACCAATTGGAGGTCAAACTAGGCACAAAATGTGCCAACTTTCATGAAGGAAGCTTACCAAAATTCTGTTTATAAGGTAACTTGAAAAGTGACTAAATCCGGATTAGTGCAAGTAAGGCCTGAAAATTGACCATTTGGGCAGCAGTTAGTGTTTAGGCCATAACTCACTTAAAATAGGTCCAATTGACCTGACATTTTGACCATGAATAGTTAATACCTATAACTACAAGTCTTATGAAGACACCAAATCCCAGAAATGACCATAAGGAAGTCAAACAGCTTGCGCAAGTTCGGGTCCAAAAATTGGCCGAACCTAAAATGACCTAAAGTGACCAATTTTGATGCATTTTGACCAGCAATAGTAAAATGACCATAACTTGGTCTACATAACTCAGAATGACCTGAAATTTTGCCCCGCGTGCAACAAGATATAGATCTACAAGTTTGTAGTTTTGACCGAAACCCGAAAACCGAGGGAACTAGGCCATCCGGCTAGGTCAAATTAGTATACCGGGATCCGACAAATTGCAATAAAACGCAATATACATGGAAATAAATTCAGTAACATGTACCAATACTAAAAGGCTACAAATGTGACATATTGGTAACATTAAAACCTAATTCACCTAGATTGCATCGAGGGTTGACATCTTAGGTTGACTGAGGAAATAATAAAATTCAATAAGTTAATTATTAAGCTTTATTCTTAGAGACAGTTTAAATGATTATTGAAACACTTCAAATTGTGTGTTTCAGTTAGCAAAGATCAAGGAAGGAAGGAAACACTGAGTGAGCTAAGAGGCTTATCGAGGTTTGTGCACAACTAGTTTTTAACTGATTTTGTTTTGAATATTTCATATGATTAAATGACATATTTTTCTTATGTATTATATTTAATAAGCATTGGATTTAATTCAATGATTATTGAAATTGTTATAGTATGTATGAATTTAGCTTTGTGAAATGGTATTTCCACAAGTATCAAGCATTGTTATGGATTGAATAAATTATGTTTTAGAAAATTGTGATAGAACAAGTTTTGAATTGTGATGGTAATTTTCATGGAAAAATATAAATTTATGATTTGAATTGTGATGAGCATAAAAATTATTGGATATTGGAATTGAATTTGAATCGAATTATATTGTGATTTATGCTCACTAAAAGGATTGTGATATTGCTTTATATCTCACTATAGATGCTTGACTAGGTTATTACCCGTCTCTCTTATTTGTGGAGAAGACAATGGAGTTAGTTGTGTTTTGATTACCATGGTACGTGCACAGGCTTAGATTTTCCTCTGATTTGAGGTTAGATCTAAGTTTTTTATTGTTATGGCCCTTGCGGAAGATTTATTATTGTGGTGTGTACTGTGAACGATGATTCGTCCTCCCCGACCATAGGGAGTTAGAATCTGATTCGACCTCCCCTACCACAGGGAGTTAGAATCACTTCGAATATGGCCCTTTCGGATTAGTCTTGCATAGTTAGTGAGATAAAGAATGATTTTTGAGATACAGTGTAACACCCCTATGTTCGTTAGTGCGTTCTACTGTTCCAATGACCAGTGTTGTCTGGACAGCTAGGATGCCTAGAACTACACTTCGATATGAGTGAGGAGACATAAAATAATGAAATACAAGAAAAGAAAATACAAGAAAAACAAAGGAAAAATAATAGCAAAGAAGTGTAACCAAGTTAAGCGAGTCGAGAACCTTAGCGATGGGTGACCGCACTGGGAAGTCACGGCGTGGACAGTTGACTAGCCCTGGACAGCGGGGAACCCTGAAAAATATTTTTTCGACTTAAATAGACACCTATTGAAATACAAATACCATTAGAAATATTAAATGAAAATTAAATAATTAGTACAAAGAAAAGTGAGAAATCGAAAAATGGACAAAACACGTGTTAGAAAATCGGAATGCAACCGAACAGGGCATTGTGGTCATTTGACATCTCGAGTTGTCTTTTGACCTAAATGTCCATTAAAAATAAATAATATTACACTTGGAAAATGTCATGAAAAATTAAATTAGAGGTACATAATATAAATAGCAAAAGTGGAGTGTGATTTTAGTAATTAGCACTTAAACATATTAAATTATTTTCTTAAGTGAGTGGAGCACTATGGGAATTTAATAAACACTAAGTGGGCAGATTACTCGACTAAAACTTCATCTTCCTCATTCATTCAAACACCATGGCCGAAATGAAGAGCTCCCAAAGTCCTCCCATGGCCGCCCAAGTGCATGGCTCTTTACACCCATTTTCAAGCTACATTTTCTTTACTTATCTTCATTAAAGTTTATTCCCACGTCACAAGGAAGAGTTTGATAGCAATTTTAAGAAGTTTTAGTGAAGATTTAGCAAGTCCCAACAATAGGAAAGCTTGTGTTTTTTATTGTTGCTTTGTTAAAGTTTGTAAGGATGTTATGGGTGTTTGATTTATGGAGAAATTTTTGAGGTTTGATGTTGAATGGGGATGTGTACTTTTGGCAGCCATGGAAACACTTTGAAGGCAGTTTATTTTTGCTTATAAATGGTGAATTAAATGATTGATTAAATGTATATTGTGTAGGAAATTGTTTGGGTGATGTATACTTAGTATATGTAAATGTGAATTGAAATTTGAAGCTTGGAAATTAATGGAATGTAAATGTATCATTGTGGCAGTTTGTTAACTCTTGAAGAATGCTGGAATTTATGCTTGGTTTATGGAATAATGATGTTAAATTGTGTTGGTTATTATGGCATTTTGGGTATGTGTGTGATGGTGTGAAGTTGGACATGTAAAAGTGTTATGGTTAGGTGCTTGAATTGTTGTAAATTGAGTTTGACAAATTCTACACTTTATGGTGTATGTTGAATGTGATTGTAAGCTGCCAAAATGACCTATAATATGTTGTGAATTATGTTTAGGTTATGGTACAACCAGAATTGGCTTGAATGTTGAGTTTGGTAAGTGTTAAAAGTGATCCTTGATGTGTATGAAAGAAATGAAATAAGGCAGTTTGAGTTTTAGGCCTAGAACCTTAAGTGTGTGGCTCCAATTGGTATGAGACCAATTGGAGGTGAAACTAGGCACAAAATGTGCCAACTTTTATGAAGAAAGCTTGCCAAATTTCTGCTTGCAAGGTAGCTTGAAAAATGACCAAATCCGGATTAAGTGCAAGTAAGGCCTGAAAATTGACCATTTGGGCAGCAGTTAGTGTTTAGGCCATAACTCACTCAAAACAGGTCCAATTAACCTGAAATTTTGACCATGAATAGTTAAGACCCATATATACAAGTCTTATGAAGACACCAAAGCCCAGAAATAACCATAAGCAAGTCAAACAGCTTGCACAAATTCGGGTCCAAAAACTGGCCGAACCTAAAATGACCTAAAATGACCTAAAGTGACCAATTTTGGTGCAATTTGACCAGCAATAGTAAAATGACCATAACTTGGTCTACATAACTCAGAATGACCTGAAATTTTGCCCTGCGTTCCATAAGACATAGATCTACAAGTTTTTAGTTTTGACCGAAACCTGAAAATCGAGGGAACTAGGTCGTCCGGCTAGGTCAAATTAGTATCCTGGAATCCAGCAAATTGCAAGAAAATGCAATGTACAAGGAAATGAATTTGGTAATATGTACCAACCCTAAAAGACTATTGAATCTGACAAATTAGTAACATTAAAACCTAAATTACCTAGAATACACCGAGGGTCGATATATTAGGTTGATTAAGCAAATAATAGCATTCAGTGAATTACTTATCAAGCATTATCGTTAGAGATAGTTTAATTTGGTACTGAAACACTTCAAATTGTGTTTCTCAATTAGCAAAGACTTAGGAAAAGGGAAGGAAACACTGAGTCAAGAGCAGGTGATAGTTATCAGAGGTTTGTGTACAACAACTATTTCTTTTGAATTTTTCAATTAAAATGAATTATGACTATTTGTACATTATTGTTTTAAATTGTGGAAATGTGTTTGAATGGATACTTATTGCTTGAAAAACATTATAAATGGTTTGAAACTGTGAAAAATTGTTTGAATGATATTGATGGATACTTATTGATTGAAAAGCATTGGAAATGGTTTGAAACCACAGCTATCATGTATATTGATTGTATTCCTCACTAGCTTGTCTAGTGGGACGAATTGAATTCCCTCTCTAGCTGAAGTGTTGAGGTGTGTGCCTGTTGAGGACGAATCGAATGAGTACTCATATTTTTGCTAGCTAGCTATGTTATTCCTCATTAGTCATCGACTTTTGGAACGAATTGAATACCTCATTAGCCATCGGCTATTGGGACGAATTGAACTTTGGAACATGATTAAGCTGTGTGTGATTTATTGATATGTATTGTGAGATTGTGAAATGAATTTAAACTCTTATTGACATTCACTGTCTTTTGAAGTTAACTATGTTTTGATCTCTGAGATTTATTGTGATATTGTGTTAAATTCCTTATGACATTAATTGTCTTGAATTTAACTATGATTTTACGTATCCATTATTTATATGATTTATGAATTGTGATTTAAAGTTGTATTTAGTTAATGTTGTGCACCACTAAGACATTGTCTCAGCGATAGCTTTTCATTGCCGTCGCAGGTAGACAGACGGACAGGGCAGCAGATTAGGCTGCTAGTACATCCAGCGAGAGATTATCGGGTATAACGGGTATACCACATTTTGCATTTTGTACTGTAATGTATGACCACTGTATGTACATAGTGTTTTTGGTTTTGAGCAGTTGTAAATTAAAATTGTACATTGAAGTTGTAAAGTAAATTGTGAGTTATTTTGACTTGTAAAATTTGTATTATATTTCTTTTATCTCATCCTTTGAAAATACTGAAAAATTGTTATGGATTTGAGTTGAGAAAAATATTGTGTAATTTAACTGTTGGAGTTGAGATTGGGAAATATATTTGAAGTGCTTTTTACAGGTTTTTGAAGAACTGTTTTATCCAAAAAATAGAGGGCACTCTGCCAAAATTTTTACAGAAATTACTAATAGTCTAAATGTGTTAGCTAATTCACTTCAGTTCAAAAAGGCTTTTAACACCTGTAAATAGTGCTCACCACTGTAAAAGAAGTAAGAAAAGTTTTGAAAATCCATTGTAGTGTATTTAATGGGTTATCAGTAGGCGAAGTTGGTAATTCATTAGGTATACTACGGGATCATGTTACGCCTTACAGAGGGGTACGGTGTGACATACAGCATGATTTTTGAGATACAACATGGTTTTTGAGATACAGCATGGTTTTTGAGATACAACATGGTTTTTGAGATACAACATGGTTTTTGAGATACATAATGTTTTTGAATAGTAAAGAATTGTGATTTCAGTTATGATTTATGTATAATTTATTTTGTTGAAACTACCTTAAATGGTTAGTCATGATTTGATAAATTGAATTTCGTGATCAAAGTCATTTCATACAAATAATTTACATTATTGGCAATGAATATTTTGAGTTTTGGAATTTGATGAGTATTATGATTTCCAAATTATTTGCTATAAATTTTGTCAATGTATATTGTACTATGTTTTAAATTATAGTTGTGCACCACTGAGTTCACCACTGTTGATAATCGTATCTGTCGCAGGTAAGAAGAGCATAGAGCAGTGAGTAAGTTTCTTTGAAGACACATTCAGATCAGCTCCAGGTATATCATAGATATACCCATGTACATAAGTTTTGATGTATGCATGTAATAATATGTATGTAAAATATTTGAGCACTTGTATAAAAACTCTTGTAAAATATTTTGGTATGTAATTAAATATAAATTATTGTAAATGTAAATTTGGGATTTCATTTATTTGAATAGTTTTGTAATATTAATTTTGAGTCTTGTAATAAATGAAATGTTTCTTTTATGAGGAGATTGATTTGATTATTTAGATTTGAATTATGGGTTCAAATGAAGTTATTGAAGTTGTATTTGAGAAAACATATTGGAAGTGTGTTCTTTGCAGGTTTTGAAGAACTGTTTTCTCAAAATATAATCGACACTTTGCCGAAATTTTGAAAAAAAAAATTATAACACCAGATTTTAATCGATGATTTAAATTTCATGAAAATTGTTTTAAAATCCCTTGTAGTATATTTAATGGATTATCAGTAGGCGAAGTACGGTAATTCATTAGGTGTACTACGGGATCATGTTACATCTTACAGGGGAGTAGGGTGTGACAAACTGAGATAAGTAATTGAATTTGGAAATCATAGTTTATTTGTTGTGTTTGTATCTTAATTAAACTAGAAATCAACTTAAAAATCAAAACAAAACAATTATTGGGGGAGTAATATGGAATTCATCCAGCAGTAGTTGGAGTTGGGATTGAATGAATTTGGTGGATTTGAATGGTCATTTGAAGTGAATTAGGTGTATAGATCATGAATATACATTTTAAATTGCATTAGAGTTGAAATGTATGTAACTAGGGTTTGGAGCTCGTGAAAAATTAGAGAAAAAGTTGAGAATTGGTCGATTGATGTATTTGACCTTATTTGAGTTGAGAAATGGTCAATTGTGACCATTTGTGATGTGTATGAATTATTGGAACCAAGTTCCAATTCGGATTGGTTAGGGTCAATCTGCAGGCAACTTGACCTAGGTCCTTTTCAGGGACCAAAAGTAAAAATTTATCAAACCAATTGGTGTGAGGCTAATTGAGAATGAAACTAGACACAAAATGGCACATTTTTCATTCAGGAATCATTCTCAAAAAGTGACAATAACTTAGTGAACAATTAGGCCAAATCTGGAATTGGGCACACTGCCCTGTACAAAAATGACCAAATAAATAGTAGTTACCTAAATGACCATAACTTGGTGTAGGAAGGTCCAAATGACGTGAATTCTATACCGATAGAAAGCTGAGACATAGCCCTACAACTTTCATGAAGAAAAAAAACTCAAATTGTGATCATAACCTATCCAAAAACTCATCTGCAGTCAATGTACAAAAATTGCCAAAATCCAGGAAATGCCCAGAATTATGGGTAACACCAAATCCGGCCAACCATGTTCAAATGGCCATAACTAGGGCTGCAAAACTCCAAATGGCGTGACTCAAAAAGAGAAATAAATTTAAGACAATAAAGAACAACTTCTATGAAGAAAACTTAGCCAAATTATTACAGCAACATGACCAATAGAATAGTGCAAAACAGGGCATCAAATCTGAAATTTTGGAAGTTTCACCTAAGAAACTTAAAGTTTGAGAAAACAATCAAAACCAAGAAATTAGGTAACCAAAATGTGGTATGTAGGTGAAATTAGAATTTCCATACCTATTAAGCATTAGAAAGTCAACAAATTGACTTAAATAATATCATGAATAGTAACCCTGAAGTGTAAATTTTAATGAACATCAAGTTTAACATATTAAAGCTAGGTATAGATAAATTTGAATTTATTTTTGGACTTATGGCAAATTATGATATTGAAACACTATAAAATTGAGTATTTCAGTTGAAAAGAATACTAGGAAAGAACCCAAGACATCGAGTTAAGGTCAAGAGACAACTTGCATAAGGTTTGTACATAACATAAATACTCTTTAAAATTCCTTTGCAAAGTGCATGAAATGAATTGTGATTTACTTATATTGTAAAATGGTGATTGAAATGTTTATTATGTTTTTGACTTAAATTGTTGAAATTTTACTTGTATGTATTTGAAATGGCAATAAATGTTTAATAAATTGCAAAGACAATTTTGAAATCACAGTGTCATGACCATATATTTGAATGCCTCACTAGCATGACTAGTGGGAGGAAAAAGTTTTGAATTTTGATTCCCTCTCTGGCTGAAGTGTTGAGGTGTGTGCTAGTAGAGGGAGAAATTTGAATGGGTACCCATAGTTTGAGTTAGCTAGCCTTGTGATTTCTCATAAGCCTCCGGCTATTGAGATGAATATTATTCTGAATGGCATGATATAGCTGTGTGTTTTTATGAAATTCATTTTGAGATTTCCTAAATGAGATTGTTTGGACTAAAAATTTATAAATCATGTTTTGTATATGTTTTTCATGTTCAGTACCATATTTGAATAAATGTGATTTGAATTATCACATCCTACCCCTCAGTAAGATGTAACATGATCCCGTAGTACATCTAATGAATTACCATACTTCGCCTACCAGTAACCCATTAAATATGCTATAAGGGATTTTAAAACAATTTTCTTGCTTTTCAAAGGTGGCGAGCACTTTTGGTAGGAATTAAAAACTTTTACTTGAAGTTTAAAGACTACTTAAAATTTTTATACATTTTTATTTTTAAGCAAATTTTGGAAATCTTTCGGCTGAGTGCCGTTTATATTTGGGAAAAACAGTTCTTCAAACACCTGTGAAAAATACTTCCAAATAATTCATTTCATTTCTCAACCCCAACCGCCAATATATCCTCAAATCAATACAATTCAACCAAATTTCAACTCAAATTTCACAACTTAAAAATTGTTCAAAACAATTCGATAATTCATAAACATTGCATTAAATTAAACTTACATACACAAATCTTAATTTACAAAAGAAAAATAAAAAATAATATTATTACAACTTTATTGTAGAACTGCTCAATTTTACATTAACACATATGACACTAAACTATTTACATCAAAATAAACTGCAAGGATATAATTAAATACCCGTACAAAAGCCATTGTGTAGGCCCAACAATCAGTTGCTCACTCTACTGCTTTTTCCTTGTCTCTATCTGCGACAGCAAAGAAAGCTATCGCTTAGTATAAAAATACTCAGTGGTGCATAATAAAATGAAAAATGCAAAATATAAAATATTTGTTATCAATTCACAGTTCAAATATTTCACAATTACATTTCACAATTTTTCAAATCACCATTATAACAATCACAATTTAAATATTTCACAATTTTCAAAGCTTAATATAACACAATTTGATCAAACAATTTAATAAACACAGTATTGCCAATCAATAACACAACTTAGGCCATAACACAAAATTTTCACATATGCTGTGTTGTACACCACAACAAGGCAAACTCACCCCACTAATTGAAATCAATGAAGGAGGTGGCTAGCTAGCTAATGAGTACTCATCCAAACTCAACTCAGACTGGCAAGCCAGAGAGGGAGGAAAGTGATCAAATATCAAACTTAGCCCCACAAGTGGAGGAGGAACATAGTAAGGGACTGCCATGCCAAGTGTGAATCAAAAATAATTTCAAAATCATATTATTCAACATTTCATGCAAAACACAAATCAATTTTCAATTCAAATTTCTATTCATAAAATGGCAACACAGTATTTCTCGAAACTCATAATTAGTACAACTAATTCACAATGCATAGCTAAATAAGTTTTCAATTAGAAAACGATGAATTAAAGTTTATTGTGCACAAACTTGATGTGATTCGCCTCTAGGCCTTGACTTAGTTTGCCCTATCATTTTCCCGGTCATTTTCAGCTGAAACACGCAATTAATAGTATTTCAATATCTTATCTCACAATAAATCCAATAATTAATTTATATATACTTAATTCTATCCCTAATATGCTTAAACTAATGTTCTTGAAAATTTTCATTTTGGAGTTACTATTCACGATACTATTCAAGTCAATTTGTTGACTTTCTTATGCTTAATAGGTATAGGGATTCCAATTTCACCCAAATACCACATTTTGGTTACCAATTTTGTTGGTTTTATTTGCTTAGATTTTTAGATTTCCTAGGCAAAATTTCAAATTTTCCAGATTTGGTTTTCTGTTTTATACTGTTCCATTGGTCATGTTACTGTTAGAATTTGGCAAAGTTTTCTTCATAGAAGTTGTTCCTTATTGTCTTAACTTTATTTCCCTTTTTGAATCACTCCATTTGGACTTTTGTAGCCCTAGTTATGGCCATTTGAACATGGCTGGCCGGATTGGTATTACCCAGAATTCTGGGTAATTTCCTGGATTATGGCAGTTTTTATAAATTGATTGCAGGTGAGTTTTTGGACAGGTTATGACCAAAATTTGGGTTTATTTTCTTCATAAAAGTTGTAGGGCTATGTCTCAGCTTTCTATCGGTATAAAATTTAGGTCATTTGGACCTTCCTAGACCAAGTTATGGTCATTTACGTAACTACTATTCATTTAGTTATTTTGTACGGGGTAGTGTGCCCAATTCCGGATTTGGTCTAATTGTTCGCTAAGTTATGGTCATTTTTTTAGCATGATTCCTGAATGAGCAGTGTGTCATTTTGTGTCTATTTTAATTCCTAATTACCCTCATACCAATTGGGTTAGTAAATTTTTACTTTTGGTCCCTGAAAGGGACCTAGGTCAAGCTGCCTACAAATTAACCCTAACCTATCCGAATTGAAACTTGTTTCCAATAAATCATACACACCACAAATGGTCACAATTGACCATTTCTCAACTCAAGTAAGGTCATTTGCATCAATTGACCATTTTCTACAATTTTTCTCCTGAACCCTAAGTGCCATAAACCTTAATTTCCAATTTATCAAAATTCATCAAATCAAAGTGTGCCAATTACATCTACATGCTCAATTAGGCTTGCATACACACTTAATTGAACTGAAACACATCAACACTTCACAACCCCATGGCTGGCTGAAATTTACACCTTTGTTTCCATACATAATTTTCTTAATATTTCATGTTATCTCTACTCAATTTTACTCAAACTCAACTAATATACAATTAATCATGCTTAGAAGAACTTACCTTTACTTGAGCCTTCCAATCTTCAAATTCTTCTTCAATTTCTTCACTTTCTTTCCTTCCAACTTCTTATCAAAGCCTAATTAAGATTTTTCTAAGGGTTTTTACTAGGGTTTATAGAATGGATTCAAGCTTTCAAAGCTTGAAAAATCATGGTTATGGAGGAAAAGAGAGAGAGAACCAAGAAAGAGGGACGGCCAAAGAGCTTAGGAAAGAAGAAGATGATTTTTCTTTTTAATTCTTTTGTCTTTTAACTTAGTAATTATCTCATAAAATAAATAATTTAGTTAATAATTTTAATTGGGTCATCAATAGGTCATGGTGATGTCATAAAGCTTTTACTTTTTGAATTTTTCATTTCTTCTTTTTTTTTTTTTCTCATAACTTCTTCAATTTAAATATATACATCAAAATTTTAATTCCTCACATTTTATTGGACGGATAGGTCATGAGTCACCTCTAGGGGTGATTTGACCAATTTGCCCCTCACCAGTCTAATCCGATTTGCAATTAATTCGATATTTCTTCTGGATCCCTGACCTAATTATTTGACCTACTTAACAATTCTTTTATATGATTTTCTCTTTTCCACTGTGTTCGCAATAGTCCTAAGGACTACGGCGTCACATTTTACGGTTCGAAATTTGAGTTTAGACTGACCTCGCAGTCATTTCCGAGAAGGTCATCCATCGTTGTGACTCCCAGCTCATTGAACTTTTTATACTTTGTTTTTCTTTTTTATACTTAACTATTTAGTAATTACTAATTATTTGCATTCAAGACTTAACTAGGTGTCTTAGATGTGGTTCTAATCATCTTAATTGTTCGGACCGACACCGGTCACCGGAACAGTGAAATGTACTAGGCTATGTAAATAGGGGTGTTATAATTCTCCCCCCCTTAAAATAAATTTTGTCCTCAAAATTGTGTTCACTATCTATCCACAAATAGTCATACATGTTGTTTTCTCATATTTTTCTCACATTTCTATGTAGCTTCATAGTCTAAATAATAGTCCATAACACTTTAGCCAATACTATTTACCTAATCATTGGCCTTCTAACTATTCTAGTCAATAATCTTGATAATATTCGTAATATTTCTTTATTATATCTAAATTAACTATTCAACTATTTACTTCCATAACTCTTTTATCTATCAATATTCTATAGCTTATTTTGCACTGATGTGTAGTCATTACTTCCTTTTGTACTGAACTATAACCTTTCGATATTCTAACTTTAGAATTTTACCAAAACAGATGCCGTTTGCAACTATTCTTATCTTGGTACACTATTGGGTAGTACGTAGCTCTACACAATAAATCCCAAGTCAGTACTGTAATCTGCAGCTTACAGCACAAACATCAAGAATATTGCATAGTTACTATGATACATCTCAATAGATCAAATTTTCCTATATCTTATTTCTTTCAAATCCACTAATATTTTGAACTTATTTTGATTATGGTACCCACTGACATCTATCAGTAGTAATACCCTTACCTGCATCTAAGGTAGCTATATTACTATAACTTACTTTTAGGTCCTCTTGCCTTACCTAATTAGGCTTACTAATTAACTTTATAATTTATCATAGTCTAAGAGATATCTCTCACTAGAAACTTTTTCAAAATTAATTCCAATCATGCTTATTATCATAATTCTTATCCTAAAAGACTAATCACTAACATATCAAAATTGATTTTTACACATATACATATCTTAATTAAGAATTGAGAAAATACCAGCAACAATGTCAGAAGTCTCATCCTCGTCCCTTTGTTGCATACTGTATACTCTAGCTGGAGCATCACCTTGTTTTGGCTAATTCACAGTACTCTGACTTCCAGGTGTACTACTCCTACCTCTGCCCCTGCCTCTACCAACTGCTGGTGAACTCTTTGGGTTAGAAACTTGGGTTGATCCTTCTGATGTGGTAAATGATCCATAACAACGTGGACTTATGCAATCCTTAGCAAAATGACTAGTCCCTCCATAATTAAAACATACTCCTATAGCTCTATAACATACTCCACAATGTGGTTTAGCACAAGTCTCACAAAGTTGATCGGACAGCGTATTTCTGTGTGTCTGCTGAGTTTGTTGATCGGATCGGGATAGTTTTTGTCCAGAAGATCTACCTCTAGCCGATTCGCGTGAGCTAGATCCTCCAAAATGTTTTTTTTTCCCAAAACCACTCTTAGTAGCTTGGTCAGTAACCTTTTTAGTTTTCTCTTTATCTTGTGTACTCTTCTTCACTGCCCCTTTTGATTCTATCCTTTCCAGTTCCAGGGCTTGTCAAATCAACTCAAAAAAATTCTGGTATCAGAACCCCACCACTTGCATTCTCAAAGTAGGCCTCAACCTGGCCTCAAACCTCTTACACTGGTCTCTGGGGGTGGTGACCAAGTTTTTGGCATTGTGGCTTAGTCGAGAGAAATCCTGCTCATACTCTACTACAGTTCTATCCCCTTGCTTCAGACTTAAAAACTCTTGCAGTTTCATATCCACATATGTGTCGGGGACCCACTTTTATCAAAATTCCCTCAAAAAGTCTGCCCATGTGAGGACTGATGGCTCTACCAGGCTATGGGGGTGGTCTTCCACCATTCATATGCATCCCCTTGGAGAAGTGATACTGAATATTCGAACTTTAACTCTTCAGCACAGTGTAGTTTTCTAAATACCAGTTCCATCCTTTCTAAACACCCGTTCCATCCTTTCTAATAACTGTTCTGCTTCCAATGGATCCACTATTCCTTTGAATTATGTAGCCCTAAATTTCATTAACTTCTCATATTGTCTTGCTGGGGGCTGTGGTTGTGCTGTAGGAGCTTGTGTCTGAGCTTGTGTTAGCAAGTTTCCCGCCATTTGTTGAAAGAACATAGCCATCTGCTGTGCAAACTGAGCAGGAAACTGCAGTGCTTGAGGAGGAGCTGGAGTGGCTGACCCACTCACATTCTGGAGTGCTGGGGCTCCTCCTTGGGCCTCAACCTCGACAGATTGCTCTATGGAATGATCTCCCTCTTCCATTCCATTTTCCAAAAATTCTACTTCTTGAGATCGAACACAAGGAGGTTGACCTCCATTAGTGCATATTAATGATATAAATATGTCATATGTATCAATTTAGGACACTTGAACAATTGTACTTATCAAAGGAAATATGTACATGGACAATCAAAATTCATTTCAAAATCATGCTTTGATACCACTAAACATGTCACACTCTACCCCTCAGTAAGATGTAACATGATCTCGTAGCACATCTAATGAATTACCGTACTTCGCCTACTGGTAACCCATTAAATATACTACAAGGGATTTTAAAACAATTTTATTACTTTTCGAAGGTGGCGAGCACTTTCGGTAGGAATTAAAAACTTTTACTTGAAGTTTAAAGACTACTTAAAATATTTGTACATTTTTATTTTTACGCAAATTTTAAAAAATTTTCGGCAGAGTGCTGTCTATATTTGGGAAAAATAGTTCTTTAAACACCTTTAAACACCTGTGGAAAACATTTCCAAATAATTCATTTCATTTCTCAACCCCAACCGCTAATATATCCTCAAATCAATACAATTCAACCAAATTTCAACTCAAATTTCACAACTTAAAAATTGTTCAAAACAATTTGATAATTCATAAACATTGCATTAAATTAAACTTAGATACACAAATCTTAATTTACAAAAGAAAAATAAAAAATAATATTATTACAACTTTAATGTACAACTGCTCCATTTTACATTAATACATATGAAACTAAACTATTTACATCAAAATAAACTACAAGGGTACAACTAAATACCCGTACAAAAGCCTTTGTGTAGTCCCAACAATCAGTTGCTCACTCTATTGCTTTTTCCTTGTCTCTATCTGTGACAGCGAAGAAAGCTATCGCTGAGTATAAAAATACTCAGTGGTGCACAATAAAATGAAAAATGCAAACTATAAAACATTTGTTATTAATTCACAGTTCAAATATTTCACAATCACATTTCATAATTTTTCAAATCACCTTTATAACAATCACAATTTAAATTTTTCACAATTTTCAAAGTTTAAGATAACACAATTTGATCAAATAATTTAATAAACACAGTGTTGCCAATCAATAACACAACTTAGGCCATGACACAAAATTTCCAAATATGCCGTGTTAAACACCACCACAAGGCAAACTCACCCTACTAATCAAAATCAATGAGGGAGGTGGCTAGCTAGCTAATGAGTACTCATCCAAACTCACCTCAGACTGGTAAGCCAGAGAGGGAGGAAAGTGATCAAATATCAAACTCAACCCCACAAGTGGAGGAGGAACATAGTAAGGGATTGCCATGCCAAGTGTGAATAAAAATAATTTTAAGATCATATTATTCAACATTTCATGCAAATCACAAATCAATTTCCAATTCAAATTTCCATTCATAAAATGGCCACACAGTATTTCTCGGAACTCATAATTAGTACGACTAATTCACAATACATAGCTAAATAAATTTTCAATTAGAAAATGATGAATTAAAGTTTATTGTGCACAAACCTGATGTGAGTCGCTTCTAGGCCTTGACTCAGTTTGCCTTATCCTTTTCTAGGCCTTTTTCAGCTAAAACACGCGATTAATTATGTTTCAGTATCTTATCTCACAATAAATCCAATAATTAATTTATATATACTTAATTCTAGCCCCAATATGCTTAAACTAATGTTCTTGGAAATTTTCATTTCGGAGTTACTATTCACGATACTATTCAAGTTAATTTGTTGACTTTCTCGTGCTTAATAGGTATAGGGATTCCAATTTCACCCACATACCACATTTTGGTTACCAATTTTGTTGGTTGTAGTTGCTCCTTAGATTTTTAGATTTCCTAGGCAAAATTTCAAATTTTCTAGATTTGGTGTCCTATTTTGTACTATTCCATTAGTCATGTTGCTGTTAGAATTTGGTAAAGTTTTCTCCATAGAAGTTGTTCCTTATTGTCTTAACTTTATTTCTCTTTTTGAATCACTCCATTTGGAGTTTTGTAGCCCTAGTTATGGCCATTTGAACATGGCTGGCCGGATTTAGTGTTACCTAGAATTCTGGGCAATTTCCTGGATTATAGTAGTTTTTGCACAATGATTGCAGGTGGTTTTTCAAATTGGTTATGGTAAAATTTTGGGTTTGTTTTCTTCATGAAAGTTGTAGGGCTATGTCTCAGCTTTCTATCGGTATAAAATTCAGGTCATTTGGACCTTCCTAGACCAAGTTATGGTCATTTACGTAACTACTGTTCATTTGGTTATTTTGTACAGGGTAGTGTGCCCAATTTCAGATTTGGTCTAATTGTTCACTAAGTTATGATCAATTTCTGGGCATGATTCCTAGATGAAAAATGTGCCATTTTGTGTCTATTTTCATTCCCAATTGGCCTCACACCAATTGGGTTAGTAAAGTTTTAGTTTTGTTCCCTGAAAGGGACCTAGCTCAAGCTGCCTGCAAATTGACCCTAACCTATCCAAATTGGAACTTGTTTCCAACAATTCATACACACCACAAATGGTTACAATTGACCATTTCTCAACTCAAGTAAAGTCATTTGCATCAATTGACCATTTTTTATAATTTTTCTCTCAAACCCTAAATGCCATAAACCCTAATTTCCAATTTATCAAAATTCATCAAATCAAAGTGTGCCAATTACATCTACATGCTCAATTAGGCTTGCATACACACTTAATTGAACTGAAACACATCAACACTTCACAACCCCATGGCTGGCTGAAATTTACACCTTTGTTTCCATACATAATTTTCTTAATATTTCATGTTATCTCTACTCAATTTCACTCAAACTCACTAATATACAATTAATCATGCTTAGAAGAACTTACCTTTACTTGAGCTTTCCAATCTTCAAATTCTTCTTCAATTTCTTCACTTTCTTTCCTTCCAACTTCTTATCAAAGCCTAATTAAGAGTTTTCTAAGGGTTTTTACTAGGGTTTATAGGATGGATTCAAGCTTTCAAAGCTTGAAAAATCATAGTTATGGAGGAAAAGAGAGAGAGAACCAAGAGAGAGGAGCAGCCAAAGAGCTTAGGAAAGAAGAAGATGATTTTCTTTTTAATTCTTTTGTCTTTTAACTTAGTAATTATCTCATAAAATAAATAATTTAGTTAATAATTTTAATTGGGTCATCAATAGGTCATGGTGATGTCATAAAGCTTTTACTTTTTGAATTTTTCATTTCTTCTTTTTTTTTTTCCCATAACTTCTTCAATTTAAATAAATATATCAAAATTTTAATTCCTCACATTTTATTGGATGGATAGGTCATGAGTCACCTCTAGGGGTGAATTGACCAATTTGCCCCTCGCCGGTCTGATCCGGTTTGCAATTTATTCGATAAATCTTCCGGATCCCTGACCTAATTATTTGACATGCTTAACAATTCTTTTATGTGATTTTCTCTTTTCCACTATGTTAGCAATAGTCCTAAGGACCGCGGGGTCACATTTTATGGTTCGAAATTTGAGTTTAGAGTAACCTCGCAGTCATTCCCGATAAGGTTACCCATCATTGTGACTCCCGGCTCATTTAACTTTTTATACTTTGTTTTTCTTCTTTATACTTAACTATTTAGTAATTACTAATTATTTGCGTTCAGGGCTTAACTAGGTGTCTTAGATGTGGTTCTAATCATCTTAATTGGCCGGATCGACACCGGTCACCAGAACAGTGAAATGTACCAGGCTATGCAAATAGAGGTGTTACATGAATTATGCATAAATGTTATTTTTGTATGTTGTGCACCACTGAGTCATAGTACTCAGTGATGGCTATTATTGTTGTCGCAGATATAGAGACTAGAGGAGTAGCAGAGTGAGCTGCTGAGGATCTTAGAGCCACATCCCTGAAGTTTTGTCGGGTATATTTTATACCCTGATTGTAATATTTATTTTGGTGTATGTAAATGTATGTACATGTATAAACTAGTCTTGAGTAATTATATAGAGTTTGTAATAATATTATTGTGGATTTGCTAATGTAAAGTTTGGTTAATGAATGTAAATTGATTTTACTTTAATGAAATATGAATGAAATTATTTAGTATTATTTTGATGATAATTGAATCAAGAATTATTTTGAATTTTGAAGTTTGGGAAAAATTGTGTTGATTGTGTTGTAGTAATGATGGATTTTGATGAAAAGAATTATAGGAAGTGTTTTACAGGTTTTTGAAGAATTGTTTTCTTAAAATACAGACGACAGTCTACCAAAATTTCCCAAAATGTGTAGACAGATAAAAATGGACAAAAATTTTAACTAGCTTTTAAACTTCTATCAAATGTAAGAAAATGCTCACCACTTCCAAAAAATAAGAAAATGATTTTAAAATCCCTTGTAGGGTACTTAATGAGTTATCGATAGGTGAAGTTCAATAATTCATTATGTATACTACGGGATCATGTTATGCCTTACAGAGGGGTAAGGTGTGACATCCCCTACCTTTCCCTCAGAGATTTCAAAAAGCCAAATTGGACAAGCAGTTGGAGAAGTTTATAGAAGTTTTACATAAACTTTATATCAACATTCCCTTCACTGAAGCACTTTCTTAGATGCCATCCTATGCCAAATTTCTTAAGGAAATATTATCAAAGGAAAGAAAACTGGAAAACTATGAGACAATTGCTCTAACAGAGGAATGCAGTGCCATACTGCAAAACAAACTGCCTCCAAAGTTGAAAGATCCAGGAAGCTTCTCCATACCCTGCCTCATTGGCAATAAGAAAATAGACAAGGCGCTATGTGATCTTGGGGCAATTGTGAGTTTAATGCCTCTATTAATATGCAAAAAGCTGGAGATCGGAGAACTCAAGCCCATAACAATTTCACTACAATTGGTTGATATATCTGTTAAATATCCTGTGGGCATACTTGAGAACATCACCATCAAAGAGGGAAAATTCTTCATTCCAGTAGACTTTGCTGTCCTTGAGATGGAAGAAGATGTTTAGATCCCTATCATCTTGGGAAAACCATTCTTGGAACCACCGGAGCAATCATAAATGTAAAAAATGGGTGACTAACCCTCAAGGTAGAAGAAAAAGAAGTGGAATTCAACTTGTTCAACACAATGAAGCATAAATTCGAACCTAATGAATGCTTCAAGGTTGACATAATTAACAAACAAGTTGAAGAGGAATTTCATAAGATACATACTAAAGATCCTCTTGAAACATGTATTGTGCACAGCCACACAGCGAATAATGAAAACACAGAAATAGCAGTCTGTGCATAACAGTTAGCAGCTCATCCACCCCTACCCTTAGCTTAAGCTTTCCAGATGGAGAAGTTGAAGGAGGAACAGCCCAAGGGTATGCTCCAGGGAAACACCAATATAGGTAGAACTAAAACCTCTCCCCTCTTCGCTAAGGTACGCATTTCTGGACTCAAATTCTAAATATCTTGTTATAATCAATGCTAGCCTGTCTAAGATAGAAGAGGAAAAATTGCTAAGAGAACTTAGGAACTATAACAAGGACATAGGCTATAAAATAGAAGACCTGAAAGGGATTAACCCCTCGATTTGCATGCATAGGATACCCATGGAAGAAAACAGTAAACCTACTATCAAGCACCAAAGAAGACTTAACCCAAACATGAAAGAAGTAGTCAAGAAGGAAATTTTGAAACTATTAGATGTAGGTATCATATACCCAATTTCTGATAGTAAATGGGTTAGTCCTGTACATGTAGTTCCTAAGAAGGGTGGGACAACCGTTATCCAAAATGCAAACAATGAACTGATCCCTACTAGGGTAGTCACTGGTTGGTGAATGTGTATAGATTATAGGAAATTGAATAGTGCCACTAGAAAAGACCATATTCCTCTCCCTTTCATTGACCAAATGTTAGAAAGTTTAGCCAAACACTCTTATTTCTGTTATCTAGATAGGTACTCGGGATTCTTTCAAATTCCCATTCACCCAGAAGACTAAGAAATGACCACATTCATATGCCCTTATGGAACATTTGCATATAGAAGTATGCCCTTTGGTCTTTGTAATGCCCCTGCCACTTTCCAAAAATGCATGAAGGCTATTTTTTTTTATTATATTGAAAATATCATGAAAGTTTTTATGGATGATTTTTCTGTCTATGGAACTACTTTTGATGATTGCTTAGCTAATTTATCTAAGGTATTGCAAAGATGTGAAGAATCAAACCTGGTCCTAAATTGGGAAAAATGCCACTGCATGGTAAGGGAAGGTATAGTTATGAGACATTTGATATCAGAAAGAGGAATTAAGGTTGATAAGGCAAAAATTGAGATCATTGAAAAGATGCCACCACCAACATCAGTTAAGGGAGTGCGAAGCTTTTTGGGACATGCATGGTTCTACAGAAGATTCATTAAAGATTTTTCCAAAATAGCTAAGCCACTTACCAACCTGTTAAGTCAAGATGTTCCCTTAGATTTTGATGAAAATTTTCTTGTCTCTTTTAACAGGATCAAAGAAGCCCTAATCACAGCACAAATAATGCAGCCACTAGATTGGGAGCTACCATTCGAGATGATGTGCGATACGAGTAACTTTGCAGTTGGAGCAGTGCTCGGGCAAAGAAAAAATAAAAAGCTCCATGCCATTTATTATGCCAGTAAGACACTCGATGACGTGTAAATCAATTATGCCACCACAGAGAAGGAATTCCTAGTAGTGGTGTTCGCAACGGACAAATTTAGATCCTACTTAATTGGGTTAAAAGTCATTGTATTCACAGATCATGCTGCCATCCGGTACCTTTTAAACAAGAAAGAGGCAAAACCAAGGTTGATTCGATGGATTTTACTTCTGTAAGAATTTGACCTTGAAATCAAGGACAAAAAGGGATTCGAAAATATAGTGACTGACCATTTTTCCAGGCTGAAATTAGAGTACATATGGGACTTTAAGGATTTGCCAATTGATGATTCATTTTGTGATGAGCAATTACTAGTATTCTCCAAGCTCCATGGTATGCTGACTTTGTTAATTTTCTTATATACAGGGTATTACCTCCAAACATGACTTATCAGCAAAAGAAGAAATTTCTGCATGATGTGTGATTCTATACATGGGACAAACCTCTGTTGTACAAGAGATGTAATGATGGACTAATAAGAAGATGCATACTAGGAGAGGAAATAGAGAGCATTCTGCAACACTGTCACTCATCATTATATGGGGGACACTTTGGCACCATAAAAACAGCAGCTAAAATTTTGCAAGCTGGATTCTACTGGCCTCTTCTGTTCAAGGATGTGAGATCCTTCGTGCTAGCTTGTGATCAATGCCAAAGAACAGGTAACACTTCAAGAAGGAATGAAATGCCACTGCATGGTATACTTGAGGTAGAATTGTTTGATGTATGGGGGATAGACATCATGGGTCCATTCCTCTCTTCCCATGGAAATAAGTATATTCTGGTTGGTGTTGATTATGTGTCAAAATGGGTAGAAGCAATAGCCACATCAACCAATGATGCTAGAGTGGTCACAAGGTTCTTTAAGAAGAATATCTTCATAAGATTTGGTACACCATGAGCAATAATCAGCGATAGAGGAAGTCGTTTCTGTAACCAACAATTCGAAACACTATTGAAAAAGTATGGAGTGAGTCACAAGGTGGCCATACCTTATCATCCTCAAACCAGCGGCCAAGTAGAAATCTCAAATAGGGAACTAAAGAGGATTCTAGAGAAAACTGTAAACTGATCTAGGAAGGACTGGTGCATGAAGTTAGATGATGCATTGTGGGCATACCGCACTGTATATAAAACCCCAATTGGCACAACACCCTTCCGACTGGTTTATGAAAAATCCTACCATCTCCCTGTTGAACTTGAGCATAAAGCTTACTGGGCAATTCAGATCCTAAACTTTAACCTCAAAGCTGCTAGTGAAAAAAAGGCTCCTACAACTGAATGAGTTGGAAGAAATCCGACAGGATGCATATGAAAATGCCAAGATCTTCAAAGACAAAACCAAAAGATGGCACGACAAGCACATCTCAAGGAAAGAAATCAAAGAAGGGGAACTTGTCCTGTTGTTCAACTCCATATTGAAACTCTTTCTAGGGAAGCTGAAATTGAGATGGTCCGGACCTCTTAAGGTCACTCAAGTCTTCCAGCGTGGAGTAGTAAAAGTGTGGAGTGAAAGCTCAAGTACATTTAAAGTTAATGGGCAGAGGCTGAAGCCTTACTTTCAAGGAGAACCCATAGAGAAGGGAGTCAATTGCACCTTTGAGAACCCTCCTGACAGATCATGAAAGATGAAAGCAAAGTCCAGCTAAAGACTATAAACAAGCACTTTTTGGGAGGTAACCCAAAATTTTTCTGAACTTCTTTTCTTTCCCTTTCTTATTTTGATTTTTGTTTCATATTCATTAGTGTTTCATTTTGTAGGACCTTCTGGAAAAGTAAGGAGCTGGAAGCAAGAGAGGAGAGGAATCATTAAGTCAAAACCACATAAGAAAAAATTGAACAAAACTGAGGAAGTAGCTCTATTGCTAACCTTTACATCCATTTTATACATTGTGGTGAGAAAAATTTTTCATAAGGAAAATTTGGAGAATTAGAAGATTACACGGGTCGTGTGTAGGTTTCACACACCCCTTGTAACATTCTGGAAGTCCGTAAAACTCTTGAAAAATTTTAACTTTGAGCGAGACAGAAAGTTACACAGGTCCCCTTTGTAATTTACGCGAGCCGTGTAATGTTGCTAGTAGAATAACTTTAGGATAGGAAGTTATACGGATCCCTTTTGCACCTTACACAGGCCGTGTAACATGTTCAACAAAGCAACTCGAGAGGTAGTAAGTTACACGGGTCTCAGAGCTCATTTACACAGGTCGTGTATTATGACAGAACTTGAAATTTTCTAGTAAAAACTTACATGGCCCTACATGTCGGGACCCGTGTAGTGATACCCGACCCATGTATCATGTCACAGATGTGCCTCCTAGGCTCGAAACGCATGAAACGAAGAGTCCTAACAGCTTTTTAAATGCACCTATCTTCCTTAAACCGCTCCCCATGCAAAAACCTTTCATCTCCACCCCTCCTAGTCTATAAAAACCCCTCAAATCTCTTCTCCCTTCACCAAACCCTAGTCTTCCCTAGTCTTTCCCAAAACTGATCAATGGCTCCTGCAAAACGATCTGCACGAAGAATGGGCTCTTCCTCAAGGCAAGGAGGAGAATCCTCACTTTCTCCCCCTCAGCGGACACCCCAACGCCCAAGAACAAGAGCAGCCTTTCCTCAACTAGCCCCACTGTAACCCTAGCCATGAGCCTCTCCATAACCCGAAATCTCCATTCCTTAGGGATTATATGATGATGCCCAAAAGGCCATGTGCACCTGGCTTCACACTCGGCCCATAAGGCCATGTGCACCTGGCTTCACACTCGGAAAATTAACTCCACAAAATATATGGATTTCGAGCTACTGAAGCAAATCAGACTGCAAGACGAGATCAACGGACTCCTCGGTAGCATTGGATGGATAAGGTTTGCCCAACTCCAATTCCCCGCATACCGGGACACCACACTAGAGTTTTTGGGCAATTTCAAAGCCACCTTATAGCCTACCAATGGGGAAGATAAAGCCAGAATTGAATTTCACCTCCTTGGTGCTGACCGAGTAATGAAATAGATGAGTTCAATGCCATCTTTGGCTTCGATAACACCGGCCACCAAGAGATCCCTTGGAACCGTATGCTCTACAACAACATTAAACTTTTGGAGTTTCATAGCCCCGAACATGGAGCCTTATAACTCCAGCAAGTCAAAATCCTCAGGTATCACTAGTCCAGCCTTGCATTACATACATCGGCTAGCCGCCCACATCATCATGGGCTTTGGTGACAGCTTTAGAGTATGCCAGCGAGCTCTTTTTCCTGTGGTGTGTGGTCACCGGGCAGTGCTGTAGCACCAGTTTCTTTTTGTGCAACCATCTCTACCGCCTCTATCATCAGCCTACTGGGCACATTGTGCATAGTGGCCTCATCACAGCCATCGCCCTCCACTTTGGGTTCATCCCAGGACATTACAGACTGCGCTCCGTTAGCAAAACATCAAGAATTGATCAAACCATCTGCATATCTATGGGAACATATAAGAAGGTAGGCAACACCTGCTACCTGCTTGATGCCGAAGGGAATGCCATCCCTCGGAGAGACGAAGCACAAGAAGGGCCTGGCAAGACCTCGCAGCCACAGGCGGAAGCCCAAGAGCCATTCTTTCATGAGTCCCCCGCTCGAGTGCCTCCATACACACCACCACTCACAAACCCAGTCCTCGCATACCTACAGTGTATGGAGACCACCATCAATAACATGATGCAAGCAATCGAGGACAGCTTCCAAGAAGCCCACAATAAGCTAGACATGCTAATGGAGAGGCTCGATAAAGAGGAGCCATCATCACCATCAAAGACCTTTAAGAGCTAGGACTATAGGATAGGTTCTTTATTGTAAAATCATACATACCTTAGTCCTAAACTGCAATCATAGGTCTCTTTTATGTGTTTTTTGTCCAACCTTTCCATGCTTAATACATAATATGCTTTCTTATTATTTTTGTACGATTTTCTCTAATTTTGCATATTATGTTGACATTGAGGACAATGTCCGATTCGAGTTTGGGGGGGTACAAGTGCATTTCATGTCTTGCATATCATTACATTGCTTAATTTCAGCTATATTATTCTTATGTATCAAAGTTTCAGAAAAATAAATTTTAAAAATTTTAAACTTTGAATTGTGAAACTATAACCAATTTCTATTAAGCTAATAATTGGACTCCATGGGATAGAGGAATGAACGTATCTGGATAGGCAAAAAGGGATTTTAACATGTCTGTGAAAAACCTAATCTCTTTAGTGGAACTAGACTAGTTAAACCCCTTCATAACTATTAATTTGTCACATCAAACTTGTGAAGTTAGGAGAAATTTCTTGAAATATAAACAAACCTGAAAATGCCTCACCAGCTCTAGAACATATCTCTTGGACCTATCAAGGCGAAATCCTCGCATATACTTGATGAAGAAATGATTAAGGCATTCTTTGATTCTTTGATATAGCCAAATTAATTCTTAGCCACCCCTAGTCATAATATGTCTCTTGCACCCAACTTCAGCCTATATTTTTACCTATATGATTTTCCTTGTTTACCCATAATTATTGACCTAGCCCCTAGCCTAAACACATACCTACCCTTTTGAGGAAGCTAAATGCGTAAGTAAAAAGTATATTAAGTGCAAAAAGGAAAATTGAGAGAGCATGAAGAACTCGAGAAAGAGTGCAAGTGTGAAATTGAAACCAAAGAAAAATTTACCTTTCCAACCCAGCAAAAGCAATGATTTTGGGGGAGAGGACAAAAGGGACATAAATAAAAAAGAAAAAAAGAAAGAAGAAGAACTCCCAAGATAAGTATCATAAAAGCATGCTTGGCACTATAAAAAAAAATAAAAAAAAACAAAATAAAAGCCATTCCTGTGCATACAAAATCAGTAGAATAAACTTAGTATACTTGATATTTTATGCATACATGCTATCCTCATATTTGCATTCCCTAAAAACCTTTCATTGACAACCAAGTCATTATCTCTTTAGCCCCATTACAACCCTTTTAAAGACCTTTTGATCTTTTGAAAAGTGTATGCTACATTAGTGAAGATATAAAATTGAGATATGCCTATGGAGTTGGAATTGAGTCACTTCATCACAATTATCCACAATAAAGGCAAATTTGGGGGAGTAAGTGTTTCTAAAGTCTATCCTAATAAAACAGGTTATTTGTGACTTATTAATGGCCTTGTATAGAGGAATAATTAGTTGAAACACTATGAAGGGGGTGAGGTTCTAGCGGACAGTTATTAGAACCCTTATGTCTTGAAAGAGGGTAAATGGTATGAAGGATTGGAGGAGTTTAATCATGTGCTTATTGAATTGTTGGTTATATTTCTAAGTTATCCCTTGAAATGCATTTTAAAATAGAGTCTTATTTTGCTTGAGGACAAGCAAAAGTTTGAGTTTGGGGGTATTTAATACACTTGTACTATATAGATATTTTTAAGCATATTTGTATACTATCTCATAGCATTTAGGTAAGTAATCTCATGCATAGTGGTTGATTTCATTAGTTTTTTGTAATTTCTATTGTTAAGCTCTTAATTCCATGTTTTCTACATCATTTTAGGTGTTTGGGTGAAGCCCCAGGGCATAGGAGTCTGAAAGGAAACTTGGAAAGGCCAAAGGATTGTGAAAAGCTGCTGATACACCTTACACGGGCCGTGTAAGCAAAGCCACAGACCCGTGTAACCTTCTGCCAGATGAAAGCTAGAGAGCCAATAGAGGAGCAAAAGTACACAGGTCGTGTAATTGGATCTGTGTGATCTGTAGGGACCCGTGTAAGTCTCTATTGGGCACAAGCTTTAAGAATTTTCTGTGAACAAAAGTACACAGGTTGTGTTACCAGGCCCGTGTAGCTAATGTAGACCCGTGTAAACCTTTGCGCCAATGTAAGACTCTGCCATTTCGCTCCAGTAAGTTACATAGCCCGAGGCCATGTAGTGACACACTGGCCGTCTATCATGTGGCAGCCAGTCTCCTAACCTATGACACCCCTTACCCGTCTACAGTATAGCTAAGTAAGATATGTCGCACAGTGTACCGGAACACCATATTTTATTTCAATTATTTTTATCCTTCCTTAATTTATTTCTTCATAGTTATGAAGTGCAATTTGTGAAATTTAACTCATTTAAGTCATTTACAGAAATTATAAATTCATTTGAGGTTCCGAAAATTTTGTAGAAAATCCGGCAGAGTATCGGCTAAAAATGGAGAAAACAGTTCTTCGGAACCTATGAAAAACACTTCCAATAATCATATCCAATCAACCTCAAACTCCAATAACCATCAACATGGTCTCAACAATTCTCAACATTAGCAATCATCTCAAGTTCTCAACATTAATCCACAATTTCATTCAAATTCAAAATCAACTAAAATTTCATGAAGATATTCTCAAATTATATTAATTAACAAAATTTTACAAAATATGTATATCAACATATGATTACATAAATTTACTATTTACATGAGTTCATAATTTACAAATCACAAACTACTACCTATTACAAAATGCAAAAACATAATTTCAAAAGGGACCTAAAGGTCCTACCACTGATGCACTATAGATGAGAGGTGACTCTGACACTAGACAGATCTATGATCTCACATAGTCTGTGGTCTGTCGGGCTCTCTGTCTGTTTCTCCAGAACCTACACATGGCAAAAAGTGACGCGCTAAGCAATAATGCTTAGTGGTGCCAATAATAAAATAAAAAGAAGTAAAAGGAAATAAATATGCAGTGAGTGCATTGATGTCTCATGTAGACAAATTTTTGGTAATTATTTGTAGTCCTATTTATTTGGTACTTGTTATATTTATTATTTCATTAAATTTATCAACTTTCATTTTTGGTTGCCCAAGTAACCTATATTGGATGACTAAAAAGGATAAACGAGTAAACTGGCACTGGGTATCAAATACCTCGGGCCGTCACACCATCGGTCACATATGTATCTCTTGGTGTGCAATAGAACAGCTGATAAGCTGTAATAAATATTAGGCACAAGGCCAAGTATCATCATAACATCAGAATGGCTAAAAGCCATAAAATCACAGAATGGCATAATGCCATGTGCAGTACTGCTAACTGAACCCTATTGGCATGCCAACCTATCCAAACCATTCACATTAGGCCTACTAGGGCATGTTACACTTTTAAATTTTACAATTCTTTGAAATTGAAGTTTAATTGTTACTATTCATTTCATTAGTCAACTAAAATGTTGACTTTTTCATAGACAATAGGTATATTGGTTCTAATATCCCCAACATACCACATTTTTCATTCTAAAGTTCTTAGTATTGGTTGCCAATACCATTTCAAAGCTTAGTGTTGGTTATTTACAATTTTCAGATTTCAAGCACTAAGTTTACTCTTCCATTGGTCATTTGTACAGTAGGAATTTAATAAAATTGTCATCATGAAAGTTGTTCCTTTAGGTGTCTTCTTTAATTCGGTTTTCGAATCACACCATTTGGAGTTTTCTAACTAAAGATATGCCCTAAACACCATAACTTGCCGGATTTAAATTTTTCCAGAATTTCTAGGCAGAACCAATTCTACAGTTTTTATACACTGATTTTAGGTCAGTTTATGAATATGTTATGGTCAAAATTTGGGTTTGTTTTCTTCATGAAAGTTATAGAGCTATGTCTCAGATTTCTACTGGTAAAATTTCAGATCAATTGATCTTTTCTACACTGAGTTATGACCATTTGAACAAACACTATTCATTTGGTCATTTTCCAGGGACAGCATGTTAGTCACCCAGATTAGGGTAATTTTTAGGTCAACTTGGTTTGGTTTTCTGGGCAGGGTTTCTTCACCAAAGTTGTGCCATTATGTGTCTAGTTTCATGTCCAATTATCCTTGTACCAATCGAACCTATACAACTCTAGTTATAGTTGTCAAAACCTGCTGGACTCACACCCAGTCCGATAGGTCACCAAGGGCAGCATGCCTAAGCTGAATTCCATTATCCTTACTCACTTCAATTCCTCCTCACACACATTCAAATGATCACTAAATGAACATTACAATGTTAATATACCATTACATGAGCAAACCCTAATGTTGTTCAAATGTCCAAGTTTTCAAGTTCTATTCATGCATTATACTTGCATTACACTTACACTTACATGTTCAATCACTCATCTCATACCAAGGGCAGCTCATAAACCACTTTGCTTCAAGTAAATTCATCAAACCTAACCATACCTAAGCCGTCAAAATTATAGGGATGAACACACATAAATTTTATTTTGTTTTTCTTACAATTTCCACTTATCTCATGGCATTAAACATGAATTAAGTAAAAGAGGTAGGAGATTGGACACTGACCTCAATTGATAACTCTTCCAAGTTTCCAAAACTTCCTTTTTCCTTCTTCTTTTTGCAGGCTAGAGATTTTTTAAGATGCATGATAAATTTTTAGTGAAGCAAGCTAGTGGTTTTAGGGTGTTTTAGTGGGTTTATCACAAGCTTGCTCAAGCTTCCATGGAGGTTGGGTTAGGGAGAGGGTTTTGGCTGGTTTGAGGGAGGAAGAAGCAGATTGCATTTTGATTTTTTTTTTGTCTCAATTATCCTCTTTTATTAGTTAATTAAATGGCTATTAAATGTGATTGGTGGAATTTTTTTAAATGACATCATAATGATGTCATAATTGGCATTTTATTTCATTTTCTTTTCTTTTCTTCTCTACTCATTTTCAATTTAATTTTTAGCAATATTTATTCATATTTTATGTCATAATAATTATTTACTTAACTGGACAAGTCGGCCAAAAATCATCTCTGAAGATGAAATGACCAAAATGCCCTCCGTTTGGCTTAACATACTAAAATTGTTTGTACCAATTGAAAATTTTTTCTAAGCATTTTCTTGGCATTCTAATGCTATAGAAACCACAATGACTCTTCTCTGGAGTCCCAAAAATTATTTTATAAATTTTCTCCTGGGTTTAGGGCTCCTAGTTGCGAGGACCTCAACTTCCCATTGGGTTACCCATCACTAGGGCACCGGCTCATTTAACTTGGTTGTATTTTATTTCTAAAATTTTTTCTAAATTTTTCTTATTAATATTTGAGTTAATTATGGTTCCTCACTTTAGTTTAAATATTTTTCCAGATGTTCTAGCTGTCCGGACCGACCCCGGTCACCGGAATAGTAGAATGTATGGAATTACTACATTGAGGGTGTTACAACTCTTCCCCTCTAATTAAAATTTTGTCCTCGAAATTTACCTGATGCAAACATTGAAGGAACTGTTGCCTAATCATATCTTCACTTTCCCAAATTGCCTCCTCGGTTTTGTGGTGCCTCCAAAGTACTTTCACTAGTGGAATCTGTTTATTCCTTAACTCTTTCATTTTCCGAGCCAGGATCCGTATGGGTTCTTCATCATATGTCAAATCCGGTTGTACTTCAATTTTTTCCATGGAGATGACATATGAAGGATTTGAGGGGTATGGGCCAATGAACCTAGGGTTTAACTTAGCTTTTCTCCCAAACCTTAGTACCTTCTTCCACGGTGACACCTTGAGGAACACTTTGTCGCCAACTACATATTCTATTTCTTTTCTCTTCAGGTCGACATAGGATTTTTTTCTGTCTGAGGCAACCTTCAGATTGGCTTTGATTAGCTTTACCTTCTCCTCAGTCTGTTTCACCAGGTCTGGCCCTACCAGTTTATTTTCACCTAATTCAATCTAACACATTGGAGTTCTATATTTCCTCCCATACAGTGCTTTAGATGGGGCCATTTGGATGCTAGCTTGGTAGCTATTGTTATATGCAAATTCTGCTAGTGGGAGGTATCTATCCCAACTTCCCTCAAACTCAATGACACAACTCCTCAGCATATCCTCAAGGACCTAACATATATGTTATGTTATTATTATCATTTCAGTTCAATATTTGTATTAGTTCAATTGGTTTCAATTGTTTACCTAGATTACTCTTTCTGATTGCCCATCCATCTAAGGATGGAAAGCTGTGCTGAAGTGGAGTTATGTACCCAAGGAATCATGTAACTTCTTCCAAAATCTCGATATAAACCTTGGGTCTCGATCAGATATGATGGAAAGTGGAATTCCGTGCAGTCAACTATCTCACTGATATACAATTCTGCTAACTTCTCCAGTGAGTAGTCAGTCCTAACTGGTAGAAAGTGTGCTGACTTCATCAATCTATCTACTATCACCCATACTGCATCATTCTTCTTTTGGGTGAGCGGTAGACCATTTACAAAATCCATGGTGACTCGATCCCATTTCCATTCAGGTATGCATATAGGCTGCAGCAAACCTGATGGAACTTGATATTCTGCCTTGACTTACTGACATGTCAAGCATTTAGTCACATAGTCAGCTATGTCCTTCTTCATACTAGGCCACCAATAATGAAACTTCAGGTCATGATACTTTTTTGTACTTCCTAGGTGCATAGCATAAACACTAGTGTGTGCCACTTTCAGAATACTGGCTTTCAATTCCCCACCATCTGGTACATACCCTTCCTTTGTAGTACAGACACCCATCTGCTTTCACTTCATAGTCAGTTGCCTTCCCTTTTGAGATTTTACTCATAGTAGTCATTAACTTCTCATCTACCTTCTGCCCATTTAAAATCTGCTATAGTAGGTTTGGCCTCACTTGCAACTTAGCCAAAATAGCTCCATCTCAAGCCAAAGATAGGCGGGCATTCAATGATCTTAAAGCTGTGATGGATTTTCTGCTTAAAGCATCAGTAATTACATTTGCCTTCCCAGGATGGTAGTCAATCACACAATCATAGTTCTTCAGGAACTCAATCCATCTCCTCTGTCTAAGGTTGAGCTCCTTTTGGGTTGGCAAATATTTTAGACTTTGGTGGTCTGTGTAAATGTAGCACTTTTCACCATACATGTAGTGCCTCTATATCTTCAGTGCGAAGATAATTGCTATAAGTTCTAAATCATGGGTAAGGTAGTTCTGTTCATGTGGCCTTAGCTGCATGGAAGCATAGGCAACCACCTTCCCCTCTTGCATCAATACACACCCTGACCCATTATGAGAGGCATCACTTTAGACCACAAAGTCCTTTCCTGACACTAGCTATGTTAACACTGGTGCCTCTGTCAACATAGCTTTCAACTTCTCAAAACTGGTCTGACATTTGTCATTCCAGTTAAATCTGACGAATATGTTAACAACTTGGTCATTGGAGCAGCTATTAAAGAAAATCCCTTCACAAATCTTCTGTAATACCAAGCTAGCCCTAAGAAACTTCTGACCTCAGTTGTATTTCTGGGAGGCTTCCATATCATCACTGCTTCTATCTTATTGGGATCTACCCTAATCCCATCAGCTGACACTATGTGTCCAAGGAATGCAATTTCATTCAACCAGAAGTCATACTTGGACAACTTAGCATACAGTTTTTTTTCTCTCAGGGTTTGCAGAACAATCCTCAAATGCTCATCATGTTCTTCCCTGGTCTTGGAATACACCAAAATATCATCAACAAAGACCACTATGGACCGATCTAGGTATGGATAGAAGATACGGTTCATAAGGTCCATGAATGCTGCTGGTGCATTTGTTAGGCCAAAGGGCATCACCAGGAACTCATAATGCCCATACCGGATCCTGAATGCAGTCTTTGGCACATCTGCATCCTTTACCCTCAATTAATGATACCTTGATCTGAGATCAATTTCAGAAAATACTCCTGCTCCCTTCAACTGATTAAATCGATCATCAATTCTAGGCAACGGATATTTGTTCTTCACTGTCACTTTATTCAACTGCCGGTAATCAATGTATAACCTCAAAGTCCCATCCTTCTTCTTTACAAACAGCACTGGAGCTCCCCATGGTGACATACTAGGGCGTATGAACACCTTATCCAGTAGCTCCTACAACTAGATTTTTAGCTCCTTTAACTCAGTAGGTTCCATCCTATAAGGAGCAATAGAGATTGGTGTTGTACCTGGCAGTATCTCAATAGCAAATTCGACTTTCCTTTCTAGTGGCAAGCCAGGCAATTCTTCAGGGAACACATATGGGAAGTCTCTTACTGTGGGTATGTCACACAGAATTGGCTTAGCCTGCCTAGTATCCACCACATGTGCTTGGTAGGCTTCATAGCCTTTTCTCATCAGTTTTCTTGCAACTGTGGCTGAGATGACATTGGACAAGAAACCTATCCTTTCCCCCACAACTGTGATCTCATTACCCTTAGGAGTATTCAAGGAAATCCTCTTTAGTTTACAATTAACCATTGCCTAATGACATGACAACCAGTCCATTCCCAAAATCACATTAAACTCATGGAAAGGCAATTCAATCAGGTCTGCCATGAATTCATACCCCTGAATCCTTAACGGGCAACCCTTGTACACTTTGTTCACCACTACACTATGGCCCAATGGATTAGTGACCAGAATGTCTTGGTCACTCTCCCCTACTAGTATCCCCCTTTCTATGGGTAAGTTGATGCAGATGTATGAATAAGTGGATCTTGGATCCACCAATGCATGCACAGATGTATTGTAAAGAGAGAACATACCCTTGATGAAGTCTGGGGCATCTTGCTTCTCTTGAGCTCTTATGGCATAAGCTCTGGTAGGAGCTCTGGCCTCTAGCCTCTCAGCTGGCTTGGATACAAGTCTCAGTGATGGACCAACTGCCTCAGATTTACCAGACTTCCTACCCCTTTGGGGTGCAGGAGTAGGTCTATCTGCTTGTGTTTGAGCAACTATAGTAGTTCTGCGTGAATAGTTCCTTAACTGATGCTCTGTGGACCCACACCTTAGGCAGGCACCCGTCACTCTCCAACACTCCCCCTTATGCCACTTCAGGCAGTTTGGACAAGCAGAAGATCCTGGGGCTGGTCCCCTGAACACCGTCCCTAGAGAGCTGCCCACTGATGGTGTAGACTGGCCTCTCCTTGGTGTAAACTATGACTTGGGCCCCTAGGACTGACCCTGACCTTGAGGCTGACCTAAACTTTGTGCAGGTGGACCTTTGAACTTCTTTCTAGATGTAGGAGATGAGCTAGACTGACCCGAGCCCCTCTTCTACTGTCTCTCTCTTCTAGTCTATTCACTTATGCTAACTTTCTCAACTTTTACTGCAGCTTCCACTAACTTGGTGAAGTCTATGATTTCCAAGGCAGTGATCATTATCTTTATGTTGTCATTTAGCCCCTCTTCAAATCTTTTACACCTCTCGGCCTTATTAGGGACTATCTCCCTTCTATAATGGTATAGTTTGACAAATTCTTTTTCATACTCTGCCACTGTCAGCTGTCTCTGCCTCAGGTTAATGAATTCTCTTCTTCTCTCTTTCAGGTATACACTACCCACATACTTCTTTTTAAACTTTGAGAGGTAGAAGTCCCAGGTTATTTGTTCTGGCTGTACTTCACAGGACACTGTATCCCACCATTGATAGGCATCATCTTGCAGTAGAGATACAATAGCTTCTAGGTTTTGCTCTGGAGTGTAGTGGAGTTATTTTAAAACTCTCCCTGTTCTGCTCAACCAGTTCTCAGCTGCAACAGAATCGTTTTCTCTCTTGCCAAAGAAATCTACTGCTCCAAATTTTCTCAGTCTTTCTAGATGGGATTTCTGCTGTGGAGGTGGTGGTGGTGGTGGCATTACCCAGCCATTTGCTGGAACATGGCCTATGGAGGCTGAGCAGGCTCTGCTGGAGCTGGTGGACCAGGTTCTCTCCTACCCCCAGTCTCAGCTGCTGCAGGTGGAGCATGACTCTCCACTTCTTCCTCAACTGCCTTATGTGACGTGGGGTCCATATCCTAATCAAAATAACAAAGACAAACAGATCTGCATTAGTGTCACCTCGACTCTTACAAATGCAATGCATGGTATGGACTCGATCTAGACCCAGAAACGCCTAAACCGTGCTCTGATACCACTAAATGTGACACCCCTTACTCGTCTACAGTATAGCCAAGTAAGATATGTCACACAGTGTACCGGAACACCATATTTTATTTCAATTATTTTTATCCTTCCTTAATTTATTTCTTCATAGTTATGAAGTGCAATTTGTGAAATTTAACTCATTTAAGCCATTTATAGAAATTATAAATTCATTTGAGGTTTCAAAAATTTTGTAGAAAATCTGACAGAATACCGACTAAAAATAAAGAAAATAGTTCTTCGAAACCTGTGAAAAACACTTCCAATAATCATTTCCAATCATCCTCAAACTCCAATAACCATCAACATGGTCTCAATAATTCTCAACATTACCAATCATCTCAAATTCTCAACATTAATCCACAATTTCATTCAAATTCAAAATCAACTAAAATTTCATGAAGATATTCTCAAATTATATTAATTAACAAAATTTTACACAATATGTACATGAACATATGATTACATAAATTTACTATTTATATGAGTTCATAATTTACAAATCACAAACTACTACCCATTACAAAATGCAAAACATAATTTCAAAGGGACCTAAAGGTCCTACCAATCGATGCCTTGTAGATGAGAGGTGACTCGACTGGGCGATCTCGTGACCTCACCTAGTCTGTGGTCTGCTGGGCTCTCTGTCTATTTCTCCAGAACCTACGCGTGGCAAAAAGTGACGCGCTAAGCAATAATACTTAGTGGTGCCAATAATAATATAAAAAGAACTAAAAGGAAATAAATATGCAATGAGTGCATTGATGTCTCATGTAGACAAATTTTTGATAATTATTTATAGTCTTATTTATTTGGTACTTGTTATATTCATTATTTCATTAAATTAATCAACTTTCATTTTTGGTTGCCCAAGTAACCTATACTAGATGGTTAGACTGGATAAACGAGTAAATTGGCATTGGGTATCAAGAACCTCAGGCCGTCACACCATCGATCACACATGTATCTCATGGTGTGCAACAAAACAGCTGATAAGCTGTAATAAACATTAGGCACAAGGCCAAGTTGAAGGAGCGAAAGCGTGAAAAACACAAGTTTATACCATTGAATTCAAAAATTTTCACCTAGGGTCACATGCATCATGCAAGATTTTTTTTTATCTATTTGATTTCAATGATAAACAACATATCAAAACACTTTTAATATGTTTTTGAATCTGTATTTGCCATTTAAGATTTTAAAATTAATCAGATTAATTTTAGAACCCTAGATTAGATCAAGAACAAATACACTAACCTCTTGATGCACTGCAGTGTATTTGTGCCTGTTGGATGCATCTTCAGGACACCAGATGTTGTCCCTCTAGCTTTGCCATACCAAGAACACCTATAGCAGCCCTTGAACAGCTTCTAAAGCTTTTTCTATTAATTAGAAAATCAAGTTTTGCCTTTTAAGAGATTAAAGATGTAAATAGGATACTAGAAACGATTTCTAGTATTTTTAATTCAAGAGATTATTTGCTAATCTCTTGGAATAGATGAGAGATGAAGAAGAAGAGAGGGAGAGGAGCCTTTGGGTGGCAGCACAAAGAAGGGCAGCTGCTGGTTGTTGTATTCTTTTCATAACAACACTTATATAGCTAGGTAAACACATTAAACTCTTGCCATATGTCACCCTCTTATTGGTTCTAGGTTTAATTGACCCAATCACATTGTGCCAAGTGTCAAACCTATATTTAATCTTAATTTTAATAATCTTACATGATTAAAAAACATTTGGCAAGTTTATGTGTAGTGTCTTGTGTCACCATCACATGGTGTCACATGTCACCCTGTGAAATGACCAAAATGCCTCTGTGTCTTAATTTTGAGTTCTCAACCCAAAATAATTATTTTTCTTCTTCTGATCAATTTATATCAAATATAAATTAATTAATTAATCAATCATTATTAATTAATTTCTCATTAATTAAATTTATATTTAAACACTTTAAACATAAATTTAACTTGTATTATATATCCAATCATCTAGATTTGGTTTCAAGTCATGCTAGGGACTTTGCAATCTAATTGCAAACCAAACCTATTTAATTAATCAATTAAACTCTTTAATTAATTAATTAATTAAATCATATTTAATTAGGTGATAACTTGTGTATGTGTGTGACTTACTAGGCTTATCACTAATTGGCAATGAGATATGATATCAACTCTTAATATTATCAGAACTCTTTCTTACCATAAATGATTTCTCTAAATTATTTTATGCACCTCATAGACCATGGTTAACACCTAGCATAGCATGCCATGGCCACCCAATTTGTAACACCCCAATGTTCGGTACAGCGTTCTACTGCTCCGGTGGCCAATATCTGTCCGGAGAGCTAGAATGACTAAAACTATATTTAAATATTAGTGAGGAGACATAGAATAATAAAATACAAGAAAAGAAAAGATAAGAAAAACAAAGGAAAAATAATAGCAATGAAATGTAACAAAGTTAAACGAGCCGAGAACCATAGCGATGGGTGGCGATGAAGAAGTTGCCGCATGGACCGTTGACTAGCTCCGACCGCGGAAACCCCGAAAATATTTTTAGGACTTAAATAAACGTCTATTGAAGTATAAATATCATTAGAAAGATCAAAGAAAAATAATTAATTAGTACAAAAAAAAAACGAGAAATAGAGAAAACGACAAAACTCGGTGTTACCGAAAAATCGGGAATGCAACCCAAACAGGGGCAATGTGGTCATTTGACACCCCGAGTTGTCTTTTGACCTAAATATCCATTAAAAATAAATGATATTACACTTGAAAATGTCATGAAAAATTAAAATAGTAGTACAAAATCTAAATAGCAAAAGATAGGAGGAAAATGTGCAAATTATAGAAGTTTAACATAAAAAATTGCTTTTAATTCTATTAGTGCTCCACTAACTCCACTAAAGTGGACCATTAAACATATTGTGGACAGCAGATTACTCATCTTCTTTAACTTCACTCACCTTGCCGAATTGAAGAAAAAAATCTCAAAACCTCCATGGATGGCCAACCATGCAAGCTTCACTCTCCCATCTTCAAGCCATGATCCTTGCATTTTCCTTTACTAAAATTGTTCTACACAACTTGGGCAATAGATAGGCAGCAAGAAAATTAAGTTTTGGTGAGGTTTTGAAGAATTTCAAAAGTGATAAGTATGTATTTTTAATTCTTGTTTCATTAAACTTTGAATGGGTGTTGTGGGTAATTGATTTGTGGAAGGATTTTTGAAGTTTGATGAGTTAATGGAGTGGTACATTTTGGTAGCCATGGAACTTTAATAAGAATAGTTTATTATTGCATGTAAATAGTGGTTTGAATGATGATTGAAATGTTTAATTGTATTGAAGTTGAATCCCATGTGTAAGGTTTGAATTGTAAGCTTGAAAAGTGAAAGTGGAAATTGATGGGTATGTATAACTTGTGGCAGCCTTATGAAGAAGATCAAAATGTGTTGTTTTATGGTTTGGTTTATGGAATTATATTTTTGAATTATGTTGTTATGGATGGCAGCATGTATGCGTGTATTAAGGTTTGAATTTGGACATGTAAATGAGGTGCATTCATATGTTTAATTGTTGTAATTAGACTTGGAAAATTTTGGGTTATAGTGTGCGTATTGAGAATGGTTATAAGCTGCCAAAATGACAAAAAATGTGTTGTGAAATGTGTTAATGGTAAGGTATAAAACAGAAATGACATGGAAGAGTTAACTTGGTAAGCATAGGAAGTGTAATTGATGAGTGATGAACAATGTGTAATAAGGCAGTGTATGTTTTGGCTTAGAACCTTAAGTGTGCAGCTCCAATTGGTATGAGACCAATTGGAGGTAAAACTAGGCACAAAATATGCCAATTTTTATGAAGGAAGCTTACCAAAATTCTGCTTAGAAGGTAACTTGAAAAAAGACCAAATCCGGATTAGTGCTTTGAAAACCTGAAAATTGACCATTTGGGTGGCAGTTAGTATTTTGGCTATAACTTACTCAAAACAGGTCCAATTGCGTTGAAATTTTTACCATGAATAGTTTAGACATAGATCTACAATTCGTATGAAGACACCAAAGCCCAGAAATGGCCAGAACCAAGCCAAATTGCACAATTTTAGGTACCAAAACTGGCCAAACCAAAAGTGACCTAAAAATGACCTAAAGTTACAATTTTGATGCATTCTGTCCAGCATTGGTAAATTGACCATAACATGGTTTACACAACTCAGAATGACCTAAAATTTTGTCCCGCGTGCAATAAGACATAGACCTACAAGTTTGTAGTTTGGACCGGAACTCAAAAACTGAGGGAACTAGGTCATCCGGCTAGGTCAAATTAGTATACCGAAATCTGGCAAATTATAATAAAATGCAATATACTTGAAAATGAATTTGGTAACATGTACCAATACAAAAAGGCTATAAAATGTGACATATTGGTAACATTGGAATTGACTCACTTAGAGTGCATCAAGGGTAAACATTTTAAGTTGACTAATGAAATGAATTGAAGGGAATAGTACCAAGAAATTTTAGATATTGGATTTTATGGTTGGAAACAAATTCATTGAGTGCTGAAACACTTTAAATTGTGTGTTTCAGTTGAAAAGGATATTGAGAAGCATAAGGAACACTGAGTCAGGGCCAAGAGGCATATATCAGAGGTTTGTGCACAATAGTTATTTCTTTTGAATTTTTCAATTGAAATAAATTATGATTATTTGTATGTTATTATTTTAAATTGTGTATGTGCACAATAATTTTGATTTCTTATTTTCTACTTAAAAATTTATTTGAACATTATAGTTTTAAATTGTGTCTATGCACAATACTTTTTATATTCACTGTTTTTTTCCAAAAAATTTATTTGGAGAAATGAGTTATGAATAATTTTTTATTGTTTTAGCTTTGAGAATCTTATTTGGAAATTATTGTGTTGCCTACTTTGCAAATGGAAATTTTGAGATAAAATGTGATTTGGGAATTGTATGAAATATTGTGATTTGGAATTGTTTTGATTCACTTGGCATGACACTATTACTATGTTCCTCCTCCATTTATGGAGTGAGTGTGATTATATTCCTCCCTCTTTGACTTGCCAGTCTGAGGTGAGTGTGGATGAGTACTCATTATTTAGCTAGCTTCCTCCCTCATTAATTTCGATTATTGGGGTGAGTGTATCTTATCGTGGTGTACAACACGGCATATGCGTAAAAATTCTGTCATGGCCTAAATTGTGTTATTGATTGGCAACACTGTATTATTCAGTTATTTGATCAAATGGTGTTATTGATTGGCAAAACTGTATTATTCAGTTATTTGATGATTAGCAAAACTGTATTATTCAGTTATTTGATCAAATGGTGTTATTGATTAGCAAAATTGTATTATTCAGTTATTTGATCAAATGGTGTTATTGATTGGCAAAACTGTGTTATTCAATTGTTTGATCAAATTTGTGTTATATGAACTTTGTAAATTGTGAAATGGAATTGTGAATTATTTGATTTGTGAATTGTCAATAAAAAATTTATATATCGCATTTCAAATTGTTATTGTGCACCACTGAGTAAATTTTACTCAGCAATAGCTTTTCATTGCTATCCCAGGTAGACAAACTGATAGGGCAGCAAACTAGGCTGCTGATGCTATATTGAGAGTTCATCGGGTATATTGAGTTTACCATATTTTGCATTTTATATTGTAATGTATGTTCACTGTATGTATATAGTGTTTTTGGTTTTGAGCAGTTGTAAATTAAAATTATACATTAAAGTTGTAAACTAAATTTGCAAATTATTTTGGTTTGTAAATATTGTGACATATTTCTTTTATCTCAGCTTTTAAAAACGCTGGAAAATTATTGTGGATTGAGTAGACAAATGTTGAGAAACTTGTTGTGTTGATTTGGATGTTGGAGTTTGAGATTGAGAAATATATTTGAAGTGCTTTCTACAGGTTTTTGAAGAACTATTTTATTCAAATTACGGAGGGCACTTTGCCAAAATTTTTGTAGAAATTGTTAATTATTCAAATGTGTTAGCTGTTTCACTTTAGTTGAAAAAAATTTTTAACACCTGTAAATAGTTCTCACCACTGTAAAAAGAAGTAAGAAAAGTTTTAAAATCCCTTGTAGTATATTTAATGGGTTATCAGGAGACGAAGTTGGTAATTCATTAGGTATACTATGGGATCATGTTATGCCTTAAGGAGGGGTAGGGTGTGACATGTTTTAGTGGTATCAGAGCTAGTTTTTAAATTTTGTTTTCACCTATAATTTGAATATTCTTTCTTCAGAGTATAACTGCTCAATGTCATTATTTGATATATACAGTACATTACATTATAAATATGCACTAACGGGAGGAAATCTCCTTGTGTTATTTGTTCAGGAGGTCTAAGATCCTCGAATTAACTATGGAAGAGGGTGATCGTTCAGTCGATCAATCGATAGAGGCTGAGGTACAAGGGGATGCCCCAGCCCTACACAATGTCAGTGGATCAGCCACACCAGCCCCTCGATCGCAGCTTTCCGCCTTGATTCACTCAAGAGATGGTCGCAATGTTCCAATAGATGGCTGGTAACGTGCTTACTCAAGTCCCACTACAGACACCAGTGGTACAACCATAGTCTTCTGCTAGGCAGTATGACAAATTGATGAAATATGGGGCTATTGAGTTCAAGGGGACAGTAGATCCTCTAGAGGTAGAATAGTGGTTGGAGAGAATGGATAGGGTGTTCAAGAAACTGCACTGCACAGAGGAGCTCAGATTTGAATATTCAGTGTCTCTGCTATAGGGGGATGCATATAATTGGTGGAAAAAAAATTTCCCATAGTCTAGTAGAACCTTCAGTGCTAACATGGAATGATTTTCTATGGGAGTTCAGACAAAAATATGTCCCTGATGCTTATGTGGACCAGAAGTGCAAGAGTTCCTAAGTCCAAACAGGAGTAGATCGGTGGCTGAATATGAAAGGGAATTTTCTTGCCTGAGCCATTATGCAGTAAGTCTACTTTCTACCAGTAGGGAGAGATGTAAGAGGTTTGAAACCGGCTTGAAGCCTAGTATTAGCTTACAAGTGGTCGGATTCAAACATAACAACTTCTCTGAGCTTATTTCTCAAGCACTAGAATTAGAGAGAATTGAATCTGAAGCGGCCCCTGAGAAAAAGGAATAAGAAAAGACAAAAAAAGAGGGAAAGTCAGTAGAAAAGAGTTCCAGTGGTCCTACCAAAAAGAGGAAAAATTTTGGGGGACACAACAGAGGTGGTAAGAAGTCCGTTAGAGATAAATCTTCTGGACAGAAACCACCTCTATCCGATCAGCAAACTCAATAGAAACCCAGAAATGCGCTGTCAGATTGACTTTGTGAAACTTGTGGTAAACCACATAGTGGGTTATGTTATAGAGCCATAGGAGCATGTTTTAATTGTGGAAATATTGGTCATTTTGCTAGGGATTGTATAAATCCATGCTGTTCTGAATCATTTACTACACCAGAGGGGTCAACCCAAGTTTCTACCCCAAATAGTTCACCATCAGTTAGTAGAGGCAGAGGTAGAGGTAGGGGTAGTACACCTAGAAGTCGAGTGCGTGAATCACCGAGCAGGTGATGCTTCAGCTAGAGTATACGCTATACAACAGAGGGAAGAGGCTGAGACTTTTGACATCATTGCTGGTACTCTCTAAACTAGTAACTAATATATATATATATATATATTGTTTGACCTAGGGTCTGCATACTTTTATGTTAGTACCAGTATTGTTTGCCTTCCTGCTGTCCCTCATATATATATATAAAAAAAAAAATTGTTAGTTACCCAAAAGTAAGTTATAGTAATGGAATTGCTCTAGATGAGGGCAAAGATGTTACAATTAGTAATTGTCAATGGATATTGTAATCAGAATAAGTCTCGGATATTAGTGAATTCGAAAAGGATAAAAGATAGGAAAGTTTGATCTATTGGAATGTATCGTAGTAACTATGCAATGTGCTTGATGTTTATACTGTAAGCTGCAAATTACAGTACTGACTTGACATTATTATGTAGAGCTACGTACTACTCGATAGTACACCAAGATGAGAATAGTTGCCAACGGCATCTGTTTTGGTATAGTTATGCCAGGACAGAATTTAATTATTAGAAATAAGTTTGAAAATCCTACTTAAGGATTTAAAACTCAAAAGTTAGAAAATCGAAAGGTTATAGTTTAGTACAAAAGGAAGTAAGTTATAGAATATTAATAGATAAAAAGAATTGTGGAAGTAAAAATTTGAACAGTTGGTTCATATATAACAAAGAAATGTTACGAATGTGAGGAAGACTATTGACTAGAATGGTCAGGGGATCAATGACTAGATAAATCATTCTAACATGACCTCAAGGGTCATTCAAGAAGGAACATTAACCAAAATATTAGACAGCACAATAGTAAGAGAAGATTGGTGTTATATAAACAAATTAAATGTTGTATTGCATTGTTAAAAGTCTTATACAAATTCGAGGGAAAGAAGATTATACGATCATATAAAAAGGAAAAAATAAACGTATGACTATTGCAAGATGGCTATTGGGTAAAATTTCGTGGATGAAATTTATTTTAAGGGGAGGAGAATTGTAACACCCCTATGCTCGGTAGTGTGTTCTATCGCTCCGGTGACCAATGTTTATCCGGACAGCTAGAATGCCTAGAACTATATTTAAATATTAGTGAGGAGACATAGAATAATGAAATACAAGAAAAGAAAAGACAAGAAATACAAGAAAAGAAAAGACAAGAAAAACAAAGGAAAAATAATAGTAATGAAATGTAACCAAGTTAAACGAGCCGAGAACCATAGCGATGGGTGACCGCACCGGGAAGTTGCGGCATGGGCCGTTGACTAGCCCTGGACCGCGGGAAACCCTGGAAAATATTTTTAGGACTTAAATAAATATCTATTGAAGTATAAATATCATTAGAAATATCAAAGAAAAATTAATTAATTAGTACAAAGAAAAACGAGAAATCGAGAAAATGACAAAATTCGGTGTTAATGAAAAATTGGGAATGCAACCCGAACAGGGGCATTGTGTCATTTCACACCCCAAGTTGTCTTTTGACCTAAATGTCCATTAAAAATAAATGATATTACACTTGAAAATGTCAAGAAAAATTAAAATAGTGGTACAAAATCTAAATAGCAGAAGATAGAAGGAAAATGTGCAAATTATGGAAGTTTAACATAAAAAAATGCTTTTAATTCTATTAGTGCTCCACTAACTCCACTAAAGTGGACCATTAAACATATTATGGACAGCAGATCACTCATCTTCTTCAACCTCAATCACCTTGCCGAATTGAAGAAAAAACTCTCAAAACCTCCATGGATGGCCAACCATGCAAGCTTCACTTTCCCATATTCAAGCCATGATCCTTGCATTTTCCTTTACTAAAATTGTTCTACACAACTTAGGCAGTAGATAGGCAGCAAGAAAATTAAGTTTTGGTGAGGTTTTGAAGAATTTCAAAAGTGATAAGTATGTATTTTTAATTCTTGTTTCATTAAACTTTGAATAGGTGTTGTGGGTAGTTGATTTGTGGAAGGATTTTTTAAGTTTGATGAGTTAATGGAGAGGTACATTTTGGCAGCCATGGAACTTCAATAAGAACAGTTTATTCTTGCATGTAAATAGTGGTTTGAATGATGATTGAAATGTTTAATTGTATTGAAGTTGAATCCCACGTGTAAGGTTTGAATTGTAAGCTTGAAAAGTGAAAGTGGAAATTGATGGGTATGTGTAAACTTGTAACACCCTCCCGGTAGCAACTCCGTACATTCTACTGTTCCGGTGACCCGTGTCGGTCCAGACAGTTAGAACGTTCGAAAAAATATTTAAACTAAAGTCAGGAACCATAATTAACTCAAATATTAGTAAGAAAAATTTAGTAAAAATTTCAGGAATAAAATACAACCAAGTCAAATGAGCCGGTGCCCAAGCGATGGGTAACCCAGGGGGAAGTTGCGGTTCTCGCAACTAGGAGCCCTAGACCCGAGAGAAAATTCATAAAATAATTTTTGGGACTCCAGAGAAGGGTCATTGAGGTTCCTATGGCATTAGAATGCCAAGAAAATATTTAGGAAAATTTTTCAATCGGTACAGACAATTTTGACCCGCTGAGCCAAACGGAGGGCATTTTGGTCATTTCGCCTTCAGAGGTGATTTTTGGCCGACTTGTCCAGTTGAGTAAATAATTATTATGACATAAAATATGAATAAACATTACTAAAAATTAAATTGAAAATGAGTAGTGAAGAAAAGAAAAGAAAATGAGAAAAAAAGGCTCATTTATGACATCATGATGATGTCATTTAAAAGCTACAACCAATCACAATTGAACAACCATTTAACTAACTAATAAAAAGAGATAAACAAGACCAAAAAAAAGACCAAAAGCTAGCAGCCATCTCCTTCCTCCCAAACCAGCCGAAGCCAAACCTCCATTGTTGCTCAAATTGAGCTTGAAATCTCCCAAAAACCAACCTTAAAATCCTAATATCCTTTCACAAAAAGTCATCCCCACATCACAAGGCAACTCTAGGCAGCCATAAGAAGTAGGAATTCTAAGGAGAATACAAGTCCAAGAAGTGCCACTTAAAGGTTAGTGCACCTATCTACTTAAAACCCTTATTTTCCATGTTAGGGACTTGAAATCAACATGAATTTGTGAATTAAATGAACCAAATTTGTGTGTATGCCTACCATGAATTTCGGCAGCCCTAAGGAAGGAACAATGATGGAGTGTTTTGATGGACTTAAAGTGGATTAGAGATCATGTTTAAAGCATGTATGCATGTGGTTAGTGAATGAGTTAGTAATTAAGGTATGTTGTGAAAATTTATAATGGAAACTAGGGTTTTGAGAGTAAAATGTGGACTTGGCTTATGAAATTGTTAAAGAACATTCTAATGGTCAATTAGTGACAATTTGAGGAAATTTGACCATAATTTGGACTGAAATATAGCATGGCAAAGTGAATGAGTGTGCTGCCCAGTGAGTGCAGCAGGGTGGCTGTGATTCCAGCCCACTTGGACTGCCATATCTTTGGCTGTGTTGGTCCAATTGTTGTTTGGACAATTGAACATGAAAATAGACTTATAATGGCACATTTTTGCTGAAGAAACCATGCCCAAAAGACCAAAGCAAGAGGACCAAAAGTTGGCCCCAATCCGGGTACCCTGCAAGCCAATTCTGCAGAATCACCAAATGAATAGTAACTGTTCATTTGGCCATAACTCACCGTAGAAATGGTGAATTGACCTGAAATTTTTACAGTAACAAGTTAAGACATAGAAAAACAACTTTCATGAAGAAACCTACCCCAAATTATGACCAGAACCTAACCAAAATGACAGTCACAGTCACTGTTCATGGTACTATAGATTTGGTAATTCTGCAGTTTTTTTTCAATCAGGCCAGCTGTGATTTTTGGACCATATCTGGAGTTACAAAACTCCAAATGGAGTGATTCAAAAAATGAAATTCAACTAGACAAAATAAGGAACAACTTTCATGTTTACCATTTCCTCAAATTCCCACTGAAACAGTGCTTAATGGAACAGTAAATTTAGGCTTCAAAAACTGAAAATTCTGCCCTCTTGGTTTTAAGTTTAGAAATGGCATGGGTGCTCAATCCCAACAAGTTTTAAATGTAAAATGTGGTACATTGGGAGTGTTAAAACCAATGTACCTATTTTCTATCCAAAAGTCAACATTTTTGTTGACCAATGAGGTGAATAGTGACACCAAAAACTTGAAATTCAAAAATTGAAGAATTCAAAAGTATCAAATGCCCTAGTATACCTAACATGATTGGTTTGGATAGTTTGGCATGCCAATAGGGTTCGATTAGCGATCGCACATGTCATTATGCCATTCTGTGATTATGGCTTTTAGCCAATTTGATAATGTGTTGAAACTTGGCCTCGTGCCTAATACTATTTATAGCTTGTTAGTTGTTCTGTTGCACACAGTGAGATGCATATGTGACAGATGGTGTGACGGCCCGAGGTACTAGATACCCAGTGCGGTTACCCGTTTATCCATCCGATGCGTCTAGTATAGGTTACTTGGGCAACCAAATGAATGAAAATGGACAAAGTTAAAGATATAAATGAATATAACAGATACAAAAAAAATAAGACATATACATATTTATTTTCTGCTACTTTCTTTTATTTTATTATTGCACCACTAATCATTATTGCTTAGCGCGTTGCTTTTGCCACGCGTAGGTTCTGGAGATACAGATCGTGAGCTCAGTAGACCGCAGACTGGGTGAGTCCATCTTGTAGTTCTGCACAGTGTCCGTGTCACCTCAACTTCTACAGTGCATTGGTAGGACACTAGGTGTCATTTTGGTATTTTGTAACTAAATTTTTATTTTCTCATATGTAGTTGAACTTATGAAATGTATTTTGATGATCATGTAAATAATGAGAATTGTGTTTGTGAATGGAAAAGAGAATGTTTATTTGTGATTTATACTTGATTATCACACGTGTTGGATGATTGAGAACTTAAATTGAAAATTGTTGAGATTATGATATTGAAGTTTGAGAATGATTGAATATGAATATTGGAAGTGTTTTTCACAAGTTTCGAAGAACTGTTTTCTCCATTTTTAGCCGGTACTCTGCCGAATTTTCTTTAAAATTTTTGGAACCTCAAATAAATAATAATTTTGATAAATTGCTTAAATAAATTATATTTCATAAATTATATTCAAAATTACGACAAAAATTAATTAAGGTAAAATAGAGTGTGTCGGTATACCGTGTGACATATATTACCCGGATATACTATAGACGGGTAAGGGGTGTCACATTTAGTGGTATCAGAGCACGGTTTAGGCGTTTCTGGGCCTAGATTGAGTCCATACCATGCATTGCATTTGTAAGAGTCGAGGTGACACTAATGCAGATCTGTTTTTCTTTCTTATTTTGAATAGGATATGGACCCTACATCTCAGAGGGCAGTTGAGGAGGAAGTGGAGAGTCATGCTCCACCTGCAGCAGCTGAGACTGGGGGCATGGGAGAACCTGCTCCACCAGCTCAAGCAGAGCTTGCTCAACTTCCACAGGCCATGTTCCAGCAAATGGCCGATTTCTTTAGACAAATGGCTGGAGTAATGCCAGCACCACCACCACCCCCACCTCCACAGCAGAAATCACACCTGGAAAGACTAAGAAAATTTGGAGCAGTGGACTTCTTCGGCAAGAGAGAAGATGATTACATGCGTAGAAAATTGGTTGAACAGAACAGGCAGAGTCCTAAAACAACTCCACTGCACTCCTGAACAAAACCTAGAGGCTGCCATATCTCTATTGCAAGATGATGCCTATGAATGGTGGGACACGATATCCAGTGAAGTGCAGCCAGAAGCTATAACTTGGGACTTCTTCCTCTCCGAATTCAAGAAGAAATATGTGAGTCTTGTATACCTGGAAGAGAGAAGAAGAGAGATCATTAACTGAGACAGACGGTGTCGATGGTCGAGTATGAGAAGGAATTCGTTAGATTGAGCCGCTATGGAAGGGAGATAGTCCCTAATGAAGCTGAAAGGTGTAAGAGATTTGAAGAGGGACTAAATGACAACATAAAGATCCAGCTCACTGCCCTGGGAATCACAGAATTTACCAAGTTAGTGGAAGCTGCAATAAAGGTTGAAAAAGTAAGAATCAGTGAGCAGACCAGAAGGGATAGACAGCAGAAGAGGGGCCCGGGTCAGTCTAGTTCATCTCCTGCACCTGGGAAGAGGTTCAAGGGTCCATCTGCACAGAGTTCAGGCCAGCCACAAGGTCAGGGTCAGTCTCAGGGGCCCAGGCCACAGTTTACCCCTAGGAGAGGTCAGTCCACACCATCAGTGGGCAGCTCTCCAGGGATGGGGTTCAGGGGACCAGCCCCAGCATCTTCTGCATGTCCACATTGCTTGAAGTGGCATAAGGGGGAGTGTTGGAGAGTGACTGGTGCCTGCTTAAGGTGTGGGTCGACAGAGCATCAGCTGAGGAACTGTCCACGCAGAACTACTACAGCTGCTCCAACACAAACAAACAGACCTGCTCCTGCACCGCAAAGAGGTAGAAAATTTGGCAAATCTGACACCGTGGGACCATCACAGAGGCCTGCATCCGAGCGAGAGGGCGACAGCGGACCACTGCAAGAGCTTATGCCATTAGAGCTCAGGAGGAGCAAGATGCCCGAACGTCATCGTGGGTACGTTCTCCTCTACAATACACTGCATGCATTGGTGGATCCAGGATCCACTCATTCATACATCCGCATCAATTTACGTAGAAAGGGGGATACTAGTAGGGGAGAGTGACCAAGACATTCTGGTCACTAATCAATTGGGCCACAGTGTGGTAGTGAACAAAGTATACAAGGGTTGCCCGTTAAGGATTCAGAGGTATGAATTCTTGGCAGACCTGATTGAGTTGCCCTTCCACGAGTTTGACGTGATTTTGGGAATGGACTGGTTGTCACATCATCAGGCAATAGTTGATTGCAAATTGAAGAGAATTTCTCTGAAAACTTCGAGGGTAATGAGATCATCTGTTGTGGGTGAAAGGACTGATTTCTGTCAATGTTATCTCACCACGATTGCAAGAAGAATGATGAGAAAAGGTCGTGAAGCCTACCTAGCACATGTGGTGGATACTAGGCAGCTAAGCCAAACCCGAGTGATATACCCACAAGAAAAGACTTCCTGGATGTATTTCTGAAGAGTTGCAGTTTACCACGAGAAAAGGGAAGTTGAATTTGCTATTGAGACAACAGGACACAAGACCCATTTCCATTGCTCCTTATAGGATGGCACCCATCGAATTGAGGAGTTGAAACTCGATTGCAAGAGTTACTTGATAAGGGGTTTATACGCCCAAAGGTGTCACCATGGGGAGCTCGGTGCTTTGTAAAGAAAAAGGATGGGACTTTGAGGCTATGCATCGACACCAGCTTGAATAAAGTGAATGTGAAGAACAAATATCCGTTGCCTATAATTGATGATTTGTTTGATCAGTTGAAGGGAGCAGGAGTATTTTCTAAGATTGATCTCAGATCAGGGTATCATCAGTTGAGGGTGAAGGATGCAGATGTGCCGAAGACTGCATTCAGGACCCGATATGGGCATTATGAGTTTCTAGTGATGCCCTTTGGCCTAACAAATGCACCAGCGGCATTCATGGACCTTATGAACCGTATCTTCCATCCACACTTAGATCAGTTCGTAGTGGTCTTTATTGATGATATTTTGGTGTATTCCAAGACTAGTGAAGAACATGATGAGCATTTGAGAATTATTCTGCAAACCCTGAGAGAAAAGAAGTTGTATGCTAAGTTGTCTAAGTGTGACTTTTGGTTGAATGAGATTGCATTCCTTGGACACATAGTGTCAGCTGATGGGATTAGGGTGGATCCCAATAAAATAGAAGCAGTGATGGAATGGAAGCCTCCCAGGAATACAACTGAGGTCAGAAGCTTCTTGGGGCTAGCTGGGTATTACAGGAGGTTTGTGAAGGGATTTTCCTTAATAGCTGCTCCAATGACCAAGTTGTTACACTAGAATGTCAGATTTGACTGGAATGACAAGTGTCAGACAGTTTTGAGAAGTTGAAGACTATGTTGACAGAAGCACCAGTGTTAACACAGCCAGTGTCAGGAAAGGACTTTGTGGTCTACAGTGATGCCTCTCATAATGGGTTAGGGTGTGTATTGATGCAAGAGGGGAAAGTGGTCGCTTATGCTTCCGAGCAGCTAAGGCCACATGAACAAAATTACCCTACCCATGATCTAGAGCTTGCAGCAATTATCTTCGCACTGAAGCTATGGAGGCATTACTTGTATGGTGAAAAGTGCTACATTTACACAGACCACAAAAGTCTAAAATATTTGCCAACCCAGAAGGAGCTCAACCTTAGACAGAGATGATGGATTGAGTTCCGGAAGGACAATGATGGTGAAATTGACTACCATCCTGGCAAGGCAAATGTACATGAAGATGCTTTGAGCAGAAAATCCATCACAGCTTTGAGATTATTGAATGCCCGTCTAACTTTGATTCAAGATGGAGCTATTTTGGCTGAGTTGCAAGTGAGGCCAAACCTGCTACAGCAGATTTTAGATGGGCAGAAGGTAGATGAGAAGCTAATGGCTATTATGAGCAAAATCTCATAAGGAAAAGCAACTGACTATGGGGTGAAAGCAGATGGGTGTCTGTACTACAAAGGAAGACTGTACTGGATGATGGGAAATTAAAGGCCAAGATTCTAAAAGAGGCACACACGGTGTATATGCTATGCACACAGGATGCACAAAGATGTATCATGTTCTGTAGCTTCAGTTTTGGTGGACTGGTATGTAGAAAGACATAGCTGACTATGTGACTAAATGATTGACATGTCAGCAAGTTAAGTCAGAACATCAATATCCATCTGGATTGCTACATCCTATACGAATACCTGAATCAAAATTGGATCGGGTCACCATTGATTTTGTAAGTGGTTTACATCTCACCCGTAAGAAACATGATGCAAAGATGGGTGATAGTGGATAGATTGATGAAGTCGGACACTTTCTCGCGATTAGACCGACTACTCACCGGAGAAGTTAGCGTAATTGTATATCGGTGAGATAGTTAGACGCATGGAATTCCACTTTCCATCATATCCGATCGAGACCCAAGGTTTACATCGAGATTTTGGAAGAAGTTGCATGAAACCTTGGTTACACAACTCCACTTCAGCACAGATTTCCATCATCAGACGGATGGGCAATCATAAAGAGTAATCCATGTAAACAATTGAACCAATTGAATTAATACAAATATTGAATTAAAATGATAATAATAACATGAAATATATGTCAGGTCCTTAAGGATATGCTGAGGAGTTGTGTCATTGAGTTTGAGGGAAGTTGGGATAGATACCTCCCAATCGCGAATTTGCATACAACAATAGCTACTAAGCTAGCATCCAAATGGCCCCATATGAAGCAATCGTATGGGAAAAATGTAGAACTCCAGCAGGCCGGACTGAATTGGGTGAAGACAAACCGGTAGGGCTGACTGTGAAATAGATCGAGGAGAAAGTAAAACTAATCAAAGCCAATCAAGGTTGCCTCGGATACGTAAATCCTATGCCGACTTGAAGAGAAAAGAAATAGAATACACAGTTGGCGACAAAGTGTTCCTCAAGGTGTCACCGTGGAAGAAAGTACTGAGGTTTGGAAGAAAAGGTAAGTTAAGCCCTAGGTTCATTGGCCCATATGAAGTCATTGAACGTGTGGGTCCAGTGGCCTATAGGCTAGCTTTACCACCAGAGCTGGACAAGATCCACAATGTGTTCCACGTATCCATGCTCAGAAGATACCGCTCAGATCCTTCACATGTCATCTCCAGGGAAGAAATTGAAATACAACCGGATTTGACATATGAAGAAGAACCCATACGGATCCTAGCTCGGGAAGTAAAAGAATTGAGGAACAAGCAGATTCCACTGGTGAAAGTGCTTTGGAGGCACCATAACACCGAGGAGGCAACTTGCGAAAGTGAAGAGACGATGAGGCAACAGTTCCCTCAACTGTTTGCATCAGGTAAATTTCAAGGACAAAATTTAAATTAGAGGGGAAGAGTTGTAACACCCTCCCGGTAGCAACTCCGTACATTCTACTGTTCCGGTGACCGGTGTCGGTCCGAACAGCTAAAACGTTCGGAAAAATATTTAAACTAAAGTCAGGAACCATAATTAACTCAAATATTAGTAAGAAAAATTTAGTAAAAATTTTAGGAATAAAATACAACCAAGTCAAATGAGCTGGTGCCCAAGCGATGGATAACCCAGGGGGAAGTTGCGGTTCTCGCAACTAGGAGCCCTAGACCCGAGAGAAAATTCATAAAATAATTTTTGGGACTCCAGAGAAGGGTCATTGAGGTTCCTATGGCATTAGAATGCCAAGAAAATATTTAGGAAAATTTTTCAATCAGTCAGGACAATTTTGACCACGAGCCAAACGGAGGGCATTTTGGTCATTTCGCCTTCAGAGGTGATTTTTGGCCGATTTGTCCAGTTGAGTAAATAATTATTATGACATAAAATATGAATAAACATTACTAAAAATTAAATTGAAAATGAGTAGTGAAGAAAAGAAAAGAAAATGAGAAAAAAAGGCTCATTTATGACATCATGATGATGTCATTTAAAAGCTACAACCAATCATAATTGAACAACCATTTAACTAACTAATAAAAAGAGATAAACAAGACCAAAAAAAGACCAAAAGCTAGCAGCCATCTTCTTCCTCCCAAACCAGCCGAAACCCATCCTTAGCCAAACCTCCATTGTTGCTCAAATTGAGCTTGAAATCTCCCAAAAACCAACCTTAAAATCCTAATATCCTTTCACAAAAAGTCATCCCCACATCACAAGGCAACTCTAGGCAGCCATAAGAAGTAGGAATTCTAAGGAGAATACAAGTCCAAGAAGTGCCACTTAAAGGTTAGTGCACCTATCTACTTAAAACCCTTATTTTCCATGTTAGGGACTTGAAATCAACATGAATTTGTGAATTAAATGAACCAAATTTGTGTGTATGCCTACCATGAATTTTGGCAGCCCTAAGGAAGGAACAATGATGGAGTGTTTTGATGGACTTAAAGTGGATTAGAGATCATGTTTAAAGCATGTATGCATGTGGTTAGTGAATGAGTTAGTAATTAAGGTATGTTGTGAAAATTTATAATTGAAACTAGGGTTTTGAGAGTAAAATGTAGACTTGGCTTATGAAATTGTTAAAGAACATTCTAATGGTCAATTAGTGACCATTTGAGGAAATTTAACCATAATTTGGACTGAAATATAGCATGGCCAAGTGAATGAGTATCTTGCCCGATGAGTGCAAGGGTGGTCGTGATTCCAGCCCACTTGGACTGCCATATCTTTGGCTGTGTTGGTCCAATTGGTGTTTGGCCAATTGGACATGAAACTAGACTTATAATGTCACATTTTTCCTGAAGAAACCATGCCCAAAAGACCAAAGCAAGAGGACCAAAAGTTGGCCCCAATCCGGGTACCCTGCAAGCCAATTCTGCAGAATGACCAAATGAACAGTAACGGCTATAACTCACTGTAGAAATGGTCAATTGACCTGAAAGTTTTACAGAAACAATTTAAGACATAGACAAACAACTTTCATGAAGAAACATACCCCAAATTATGACCAGAACCTAACCAAAATGGCAGTCACAGTCACTGTTCATGGTACTGTAGATTTGGTAATTCTGTAGTTTTTTCAATCCGGCCAGCTGTGGTTTTTGGACCATATCTGGAGTTACAAAACTCCAAATGGAGTGATTCAAAAAAGGAAATTCAACTAGACAAAATAAGGAACAACTTTCATGTTTATCATTTCCTCAAATTCCCACTGCAACAGTGCTTAATGGAACAGTAAAGTTAGGCTTCAAAAACTGAAAATTCTGCCCTCTTGGTTTTAAGTTTAGAAATGGTATGGGTGCTCAATCCCAACAAGTTTTAAATGTAAAATGTGGTACATTGGGAGTGTTAAAACCAATGTACCTATTTTCTATCTAAAAGTCAACATTTTTGTTGACCAATGAGGTGAATAGTGACACCAAAAACTTGAAATTCAAAAATTGAAGAATTCAAAAGTATCAAATGCCCTAGTATACCTAACAAGATTGGTTTGGATAGTTTGGCATACCAATAGGGTTCAGTTAGCAGTACTGCACATGGCATTATGCCATTCTGTGATTTTATGGCTTTTAGCCATTTTGATATTGTGTTGAGGCTTGGTTTCGTGCCTAATACTATTTACAGCTTGTTAGCTGTTCTATTGCACACCGGGAGATGCATATGTGACCGATGGTGTGACGAGGTACTAGATACCCAGTGCCAGTTTACCCGTTTATCCAGTCCAGTCGTCTAGTATAGGTTACTTGGGCAACCAAATGAATGAAAATGGACAAAGTTAAAGAAATAAATGAATATAACAGATACAAAACAAATAAGACATATACATATTTATTTTATTATTGCACCACTAAGCATTATTGCTTAGCGCGTTGCTTTTGCCACGCGTAGGTTCTGGAGATATAGATCGTGAGCCCAGTAGACCGCAGACTGGGTGAGTCCATCCTGCAGTTCTGCACAGTGTCCGTGTCACCTCAACTTCTACAGTGCATTGGTAGGACACTAGGTGTCATTTTGGTATTTTGTAACTAAATTTTTATTTTCTCATATGTAGTTGAACTTATGAAATGTATTTTGATGATCATGTAAATAATGAGAATTGTGTTTGTGAATGGAAAAGAGAATGTTTATTTGTGATTTATACTTGATTATCACACGTGATGGATGATTGAGAACTTAAATTGAAAATTGTTGAGATTATGATATTGAAGTTTGAGAACGATTGAATATGAATATTTGAAGTGTTTTTCACAGGTTTCGAAGAACTGTTTTCTCTATTTTTAGCCGGTACTCTGCTGGATTTTGTTTAAAATTTTCGGAACCTCAAATAAATAATAATTTTTATAAATGGCTTAAATAAATTATATTTCATAAATTATATTCAAAATTACGACAAAAATTAATTAAGGTAAAATAGAGTGTGCCGGTATACCGTGTGACATATCTTACCCGGATATACTGTAGACGGGTAAGGGGTGTCACAAAACTTGTGGCAGCCTTATGAAGAAGATCAAAATGTGTTGTTTCTTGGTTTGGTTTATGAAATTATATTGTTGAATTATATTGTTATGGATGGCAGCATGTATGTGTGTATTAAGGTTTGAATTTGGACATGTAAATGAGGTGCATTCATGTGTTTAATTATTGTAATTGGACTTAGAAAATTCTGGGTTATAGTGTGCATATTGAGAATAGTTATAAGCTGCCAAAATGACTAAAAATGTGTTGTGAAATGTGTTAATGGTAAGGTACAAAACATAAATGACATGGAAGAGTTAACTTGGTGAGCATAGGATGTGTAATTGATGAGTGATGAACAATGTGTAACAGGGCAGTGTATGTTTTGACTTAGAACCTTAAGTGTGTGGCTCCAACTGGTATGAGACCAATTAGAGGTGAAACTAGGCACAAAATGTGCCAACTTTCATGAAGGAAGCTTACTAAAATTCTGCTTAGAAGATGACTTGAAAAATGACCAAATCCGGATTAGTGCTTTGAAAACCTGAAAATTGACCAATTGGGCAGCAGTTAGTATTTTGGCCATAACTTACTCAAAACAGGTCCAATTGACCTGAAATTTTTACCATGAATAGTATCTACAATTCTTATGAAGACACCAAAGCCCAGAAATGGCTAGAACCAAGCCAAATAGCTTGCACAAGTTCAAGTGCCAAAACTGGCCGAACCAAAAGTGACCTAAAGTTACAATTTTGATGCATTCTGTCCAGCATTGGTAAATTGACCATAACATGGTTTACACAACTCAGAATGACCTGAAATTTTGTCCCGCATGCAATAAGACATAGACCTACAAGTTTGTAGTTTGGACCGGAACCTAAAAACTGAGGGAACTAGGTCATCCGGCTAGATGAAATTAGTATACCGAAATCCGGCAAATTGCAATAAAATGCAATATACTTGAAAATAAATTTGGTAACATGTACCAATACAAAAAGGCTATAAAATGTGACATATTGGTAACATTGGAATTGACTCACTTAGAGTGCATCAAAAGTTAACATTATAAGTTGACTAATGAAATGAATTGAAGGGAATAGTACCAAGAAATTTTAGATAATGAATTTTATGATTGGAAACAAATTCATTGAGTACTGAAAAACTTTAAATTGTGTGTTTCAGTTGAAAAGGATATTGAAAAGCATAAGGAACACTGAATCGAGTCCAAGAGGCATATATCAGAGGTTTGTACACAATAGTTATTTCTTTTGAATTTTTCAATTAAAATAAATTATGATTATTTGTATGTTATTGTTCTAAATTGTGTTTGTGCACAATAATTATGATTTTTTATTTTCTACTTAAAAATTTATTTGAACATTATAGTTTTAAATTGTGTCTGTGCACAATACTTTTTCTATTCACTGCTTTTACCCAAAAAATTTATTTGGAGAAATGAGTTATGAATAATTTTTTATTGTTTGGATTTGAGAATCTTATTTGGAAATTATTGTGTTGCCTACTTTGCAAATGGAAATTTTGAGATAAAATGTGATTTGGGAATTGTATGAAATATTGTGATTTGGAATTGTTTTGATACACACTTGGCATGACACTGTTACTATGTTCCTCCTCCATTTATGGGGTGAGTGTGATTATATTCCTCCCTCTTTGACTTGCCGGTCTGAGGTGAGTGTGGATGAGTACTCATTATTTAGCAAGCTTCCTCCCTCATTGATTTCGATTATTGGGGTGAGTGTGTCTTGTCGTGGTGTACAACACGGCATGTGCGGAAAAATTGTGTCATGGCCTAAATTGTGTTATTGATTGGCAACACTGTATTATTCAGTTATTTGATCAAATGGTGTTATTGATTGGCAAAACTGTATCATTCAGATATTTGATGATTGGCAAAACTGTAATATTCAGTTATTTGATCAAATGGTGTTATTGATTGGCAAAACTGTATTATTCAATTGTTTGATCAAATTTGTGTTATATGAACTTTGTAAATTGTGAAATGGAATTGTGAATTATTTGATTTGTGAATTGTCAATAAAAGATTTATATATCACATTTCAAATTGTTATTGTGCACCACCGAGTAAATTTTACTCAGCGATAGCTTTTCATTGCTGTCGTAGGTAGACAAACTGACAGGGCAGTAGACTAGGCTGCTAATGCTATATTGAGAGTTCATCGGGTATATTGAGCATACCATACTTTGCATTTTGTATTGTAATGCATGTTTACTGTATGTATATAGTGTTCTTGGTTTTGAGCAGTTGTAAATTAAAATTGTACATTAAAGTTGTAAACTAAATTTGTAAATTATTTTGGTTTGTAAATATTGTGATATATTTCTTTTATCTCAGCTTTTGAAAACACTGAAAAATTATTGTGGATTGAGTAGACAAATGTTGAGAAACTTATTGTGTTGATTTGGATGTTGGAGTTTGAGATTGAGAAATATATTTGAAGTGCTTTTTACAAGTTTTTGAAGAACTATTTTATTCAAATTACAGAGGGCACTTTGCCAAAAGTTTTGCAGAAATTATTAATTATTCAAATGTGTTAGCTGTTTTACTTCAGTTCAAAAAAATTTTTAACACCTGTAAATAGTGCTCACTACTGTAAAAAGAAGTAAGAAAAGTTTTAAAATCCCTTGTAGTGTATTTAATGGGTTATTAGGAGACGAAGTTGGTAATTCATTAGGTATACTATGGGATCATGTTATGCCTTACGGAGGGGTAGGGTGTGACACAATTAGTAATAAGGTTTACCTTAAATGAACCTATAATCATATGTTGCCATGCACTAGAATCTCTCTATTACAAAATCCCAACTCAAGCTGGAGTCATGGTTTATGTCAAACTCCATTTGCTATGAATATTATGTTCTCTTTTAATTCCAGTTCTTGATTAAAAAAAATTTTCTCATTAGAAACTCTTTCTGAATAAATCTATCTGTCCTGGCCAGGAACTTGAAACATCAAGAACAATTAAATGAACACAGGATTTTATCTCTTTTTACTTAGAGGTACAGATTCCATCTTGATCAACACCTACCTCCATATATAACTAGTAGGAGCCAACACATGCCCATATAACCATACACAGTACAAGTATGAAAGCAGTATCAAACTCAAAACACCTTTATACAAGATAACTATGCTATCTCAGGTCTAAAGATTGTATGCACTGATATGATTTATGACAATGCATTGATAAGAGTAAACTCCATGTGCTTGTCATAAGTGTCACTAGTTTAGCCTACTTATCATGTATAAGTGCCTATCATGTTTGTTATGTGGCATGAGACTCACCATTCCATCTTATCTATATCTCATATAAATAACTTGGGAACAAACATGAATACAATCTTTTGGATAAGTCATGTCCTTATTATGAAGTATCCTCGATTGTGAACCTATTTATGATACTTTGTACTAAAAATAATGTCACTCATATTCCTAACAACTTAAGAATAGAATTTCTAATAAAATATCAATGGACCTTTTCTATTAAACATAAATATATTATGTAAACGAAAAAGTGGAAATGCCTTTTATTAATAAAAACATGTACAAGATACATATTAAATGATATACTCTAGGGCATACTACTAACACAAGTATCATCATAACATCAGAATGGCTAAAAGCCATAAAATTACAAAATGGCATAATGCCATGTGCAGTACTGCTAACTAAACCCTATTGGCATGCCAACCTATCCAAACGAATCACACTAGGCCTACTAGGGTATGTTACACTTTTAAATTTTACAATTCTTTGAAATTGAAATTTAATTGTTACTATTCATTTCATTAGTCAACTAAAATGTTGACTTTTTCATAGACAATAGGTATATTGGTTATAATATCCCCAACATACCATATTTTGCATTCTAAAGTTATTGGTATTGGTTGCCAATACCATTTCAAAGCTTAGTGTTGGTTATTTACAATTTTCAGATTTCAAGCACTAAGTTTACTGTTCCATTGGTCATTTGTACAGTAGAAATTTGACAAAATTGTCTTCATGAAAGTTGTTCCTTTATGTGTCTTCTTTAATTCCGCTTTTGAATAACTCCATTTGGAGTTCTCTAACTAAAGATATGCCCTAAACACCATAACTGGCCAGATTGAAATTTTTCCAAAATTTCTGAGCAGAACCAATTCTGCAGTTTTTGTACACTGACTACAAGTCAGTTTTTGGACATGTTATGGTAAAAATTTGGATTTGTTTTCTTCATGAAAGTTGTAGGCTATGTCTCAGCTTTCTACTGGTAAAATTTCAGATCAATTGAACTTTTCTACACTGAGTTATGACCATTTGAATAAGCACTGTTCATTTGGTCATTTTCCAGGGACAGCATGTTGGTCACCCGAATTAGGGTAATTTTTAGGTCAACTTGGTTTGGTTTTCTAGGCAGGGTTTCTTCACCAAAGTTGTGCCATTAGATGTCTAGTTTCATGTCTAATTTGCCTTGCACCAATTGAACTTATACAACTCTAGTTATAGCTACCCAAACCTGCTGGACTCACACCCAGTCCTGTAGGTCACCAAGGGCAGCATGCCTAAGCTCAATTCCATTATCCTTACTCACTTCAATTCCTCCTCACACACATTCAAATGGTCACTAATTGACTATTACAATGTTAATATACCATTATATGAGCAAACCCTAGTTGTTCAAATGTCCAAGTTTTCAAGTTCCATTCATGCATTATACTTGCATTACACTTACGCTTACATGTTCAATCACTCATCTCATGCCAAGGGTAGCTCATAAACCACTTTGCTTCAAGTAAATTCATCAACCCTAACCATCCCTAAGCTGCCAAAATTATAGGGATAAACACACATAAATTTTATTTTGTTTTTCTTACAATTTCCACTTATCTCATAGCATTAAACATGAATTAAGTAAAAGAGGTAGGAGATTGGACACTAACCTTAATTGATAACTCTTCCACGTTTCCAAAACTTCCTTTTTCCTTCTTCTTTTTGCTTGCTACAGGTTGTTTAAGATGCAAGATAAATTTTTAGTGAAGCAAGTTAGTGGTTTTAGGGTGTTTTAGTGGGTTATCACAAGCTTGCTCAAGCTTCCATGGAGGTTGGGTTATGGAGAGGGTTTCGGCTAGTTTGAGGGAGGAAGAAGCAGATTGCATTTTGATTTTTTTTTTGTCTCAATTATCCTCTTTTATTAGTTAATTAAGTGGCTATTAAATGTGATTGGTGGAATTTTTTTTAAATGACATCATAATGATGTCATAATTGGCATTTTATTTCATTTTCTTTTCTTTTCTTCTCTACTCATTTTCAATTTAATTTTTAGCATTATTTATTCACATTTTATATCATAATAATTATTTACTTAACTAGACAAGTCGGCCAAAAATCATCTCTGAAGACGAAATGACCAAAATACCCTCCGTTTGGCTTAACAGACTAAAATTGTCTGTACTGATTAAAAAGTTTTTCTAAGCATTTTCTTGGCATTATAATGCCATAGAAACCTCAATGACTCTTCTTTGAAGTCTCAAAAATTATTTTATGAATTTTCTCCCGAGTTTAGGGCTCCTAGTTGCGAGGACCGCAACTTCCCACTAGGTTACCCCTAGTTGCAGGGCACCGGCTCATTTAACTTGGTTGTATTTTATTTCTAAATTTTTTTCTAAATTTTTCTTATTAATATTTGAGTTAATTATTATTCCTCACTTCAGTTTAAATATTATTTCCAAATGTTCTAGTTATCTGGACCAACACCGGTTACCGGAACAGTAGAATGTACAGAATTGCTACAGTGAGTGTGTTACATAACCCGAATTTCTGCTCTTGTTTACAGATTCAAAACAGACTCCTAGGGATTTTTGGACTCAAAATGACCTAACCCTAGAACAACTATTATAAATAGAAGTAGAAAATATCAAGGAAAGGGGGGAGATCAATCTTTTTACAGAGCTTTTTAGGAGTTTCAGAAGAGTGCTCGCTTTTGCACTCTCTTCAACCATCTTGAGGAGAAGAATATCAGTATCAAGGAGGAGTTTTTCAACCGAAGTTCTGCAAAAAACAAAGCTGCAAACTCTTTTCGGTTCATTCATTCCATTTCCTTAAACGGATTTTTATTGTTCTTTACTTCATTTTTATTATGTTTACGAAACTCACCATTAGTGAGTAACTTTCATACTGTGGAATTGGGAGAGTAATGCTTATAATCATTACTATGGATAAATATTAAGTTTTATTTATTGGATTTGAGATTTGTTCCTTGATTTAATTTCTTGTGATCTTAATGCATGCTATGTGTTGGTACCCACCTAGTATTGATTATAGATATTAATTGAAGGACTGAAAGGTGAAGATTAATATTAGAAAATCAAGATTTTGAACCTAGAAATTCTAACCTAGACATAGGCTGATTATCTTTGTGGAATTTCAAAATTGGTCGAAGACCTTAAAGGGTTTTAATTAATTTGATCACCATGAAAGTTGGGTTTAAGTTAATTAAAATACACCCTAGGTGCCTTAAGAGAGGACTTAGGATACCTTAGGATTAATTTCCATCAAGGCAAATGATTCTTAATCTAGTAAATAAATAAGATAACATCTATAGTAAGATTCAAGTGAGAAATCTTAATTCTAGAATTGGTTCAAAATAGATGATTTCATTTTAAGTTTATCATTCTAGTGTTTAAAATAAACAACTTTCATTCCCTCATTATTTGATAGCCTAAACAGTCAAAATTACTGTGTAGATTGGTACTTACTACTCTCATTCCTCATGGGAACGATACTATACTCATCACTTTATTACTTGTTAGCGATCCGTGCACTTGCAGTAGTTGAAAAACTAGCGAAACAGTAAGCTGATTAGAGATCGGTACAATAGTCATTTTGGACCCTGATCTGCCATTTAGTCTAGTTCCCTCGCCAGCATTCAATGATGTTTTCATAATTCTCTGATCGATAGTGTCATCCATTTTCAGGTGATAGCCAAAGGAAGTAATCGAAAAAAGATCAAAGCGGTTGTCACAGTGAAAAACGATGCTAAAAAGGTAAGGCATGGGGAATAACAAGCTAGAGATTAGCCGGAGAGGAAAAGTGTGAATGTGAAAAGATAAGTTTTTCCCTGGTATATATAGGCCTAGGCATTTAAGGCACGCAGAACTCGAAGCGGCTCATCGGTAAGTGGAGAATTTAATACTTCTCTATTATTCGATGTTCACTAGATACAAAGGACAGATAGCAAAGAGATTGGGGAGGCGAAAAGTGATTAGACATGGAAAGAATTGTTTTAAGAGATTGGACGAGAAGGTCTTAGAACTGCCAACTATAATGAGAGATTGGGTAGGAGAATGAGATACAGAGATCAGGTAGATCAAGAAATAGCCAATAAAGATAAGAAAGTTTAGGAAATCAGGAGTTCAAAAGTTTTAGTCATGACCCTTGATCTATGAAATAAACTCCCCCACTATCAGATCTAAGTTAGTTAAAGCATTCAGGGTACGATCTAATCTCCACCATTATCCCCATTTGTAAGGACGAACCCGAACCATTAGATCTGAGGTGGTTAAAGCATTATGGTATGCCTCAATCCACACCATTGATCTGACCTATAAGGATGGATTTTAGGCCATTGGATTAAAGTAAATAACAAATTCAACACCTTTGATTTCTAGCCTTTGGATCCATTCTGTAAGGCAAAACCCCAGTTGTTGGATTAGAGAGAAAAGGACAAAAGAGTACTGAGTAAAATCTTAGCCTTCAATTGTTAGTCTCTTTAATTTCTGACCTTCAGATTCAGTCCCTCTAAATCCACACCCTTTAATCTTACCATTGGAAATCCTAGTCATTCATTTGAGGACCCCCGTTCCCTATAAATACCCAAATGCTTCACTGTAGAGGGGCTCTTTGGTCAGGGTCTCTGGTTTTGAGTATTGCTCTTTGGCTTATAGAGTCTTTGCCTTTTGGTCTAGAGTTTTTAGTCTTTAAGGGACTTTAGAAATGTGTTTTCCAAAGAATCTTATCTCCATAAGTTCTAATACTTCGGTCCCTCTCTTTAGCAGATTCACACAATAGCCCGATGGTCCAATCTTGGTTTGTCATTATGGTTTTATCCCCATCCCTTTCATCATTTCAAAAGGCACTCTTGGTCAGCCCAACTTCTATAATCCCATTTTGACGTGAGATATTAGCAGCAACTCTCCTGTCACCCTTAATAGCTATTTATAGGTAATGCCTTAATAGTCCTTCCTCTGATTGAACGCGGTTAGGCTGTATTTGTTACATAAGCTAGAATTCGAACTTTTACAACATCTAATCATGCCGAACTTTTAGAGTGGATTAGTGTTAGATTGATTTGTCTTACAAATATTACCTTCTGCCTGCTATAGTAATGCATACATCATTTCAAAAGTATGCTTCTCTTTACTTTTAGTAGTGTAAGAATAAGAGTTCGGGTGGTATAAATGTTATTTGAGGTTCAGAAGAATATTGAAGAATTCGAATAGGACGGGTGAGATAAAGTGAGAGTGTTGACATGAAGAGTTCAGATTTGATTAGAGAGATCGAGAATAATGAAAATGAAAAGGTATGACATAACGAGTCCGGCTCAATATAAAGAGTTCGGATTCGATTAGAGAAGTTAAAAATAATAAGGGTAAGAAGGTCAGACATAAGTTAGGCTAGATATGGAGAGTTTGGGTAACTAATAAGAAATCAGAAATAAAGAGAGCAAGAAAAGAGTTCTGATAGTAAGAAAGAGATCGAAAAATAACACACACAATTTGCCATCTCATTCACATAGGATCGTCTTATTCTTTACATCATTCTTGTCCTTTAGTGGGAGTTTGGAAGAGGGTTCTTTCCTTGAATCCCCGCTGTTTTATGTTTCTATTACAAAGCTCATCTTTTATAAACATGGGAGTTTGAGAGAGAGTCCTTTCTCGAACCCCTGTAATTTTATATTTTATTATAAAGCTCGTCTTTTATAAACATGGGAGTTCAGGAGAGAGTCCTTTCCTTGGACCCCCCTTAGTTTTACGTTTTATTACAAAGATCATTCTTTACAAAATATGGGAGATTGGGAGAGAGTCCTTTTCTTAAAATCCCTGATGTTGATTTATTTCACAGAAACTCTACGAACTCTTATTTTTTAAACAAAATTTACTAAATATATTTCAATGTTTAGTTCACAGGAGAGTCCTTCTAAGAACCTCGAACTTTATAGTGGGAACCAATGGAGAGTCCTTCTTGGAGTTTACACTCTTATATTATTAAGGGGGAGTTCTTCTTTTAGCTCTGCTTAATCAAATGAAATACTATAATTGCAAAATATTAAATAGTTTGAGATGAAACGGTATAAGTAGAGGTTTTACAAGTAATTATGCCAATGATGGGACTTTTCTTCATTAACTGAGAGTCCTCATTAATGAAGGGAATTCTCTAGGCTTTAATTGAGACATCCCTCTTGAATTAGATTCCTAATTGTAACACCCCTATTTTCAGTAGTGCATTCTACTGTTCCAGTGATCAGTGTCTGTCGAGATAGCTAGAATGCCTAGAACTACATTTAAATGTTAGTGCGGAGACATAAAATAATGAAATACAAGAAAAGAAAATACAAAAAAAACAAAGAAAAAATAATAGCAATGAAATGTAACCAAGTTAAACGAGCGGAAAACCATGGCGATGGGTGACTGCATCGGGAAGTTACAGCATGGACCGTTGACTAGCCCTGGACCGTGGAGAACCCTGAAAAATATTTTTAAGACTTAAATAAACACCTATTGAAGTATAAATGTCATTAGAAATATCAAAGAAAAATTAATTAATTAATTAGTATAGAGAAAAACAAGAAATCGAGAAAATAATAAAACTCGGTGTTACCGAAAAATCGGGAATGCAACCCGAATTGGGGTATTGTGGTCATTTGACACCCCGAGTTGCCTTTTGACTTGCATGTCCATTAAAAATAAATGATATTACACTTGGAAAAATGTCATAAAAAATTAAAAGGAGATACATTATGTAAATAGTGAAAGTGTGGCGGCCAAATTGTAAAAATTGGAAACTTTGAATAAACAACCATTATAATCTTCATTAGTGCTCCTCTAACTTGTGATAATTGACACCTATCCAAGCTTTGGACAGCCACCTTCACAAAACAGCCTTCTTCCTCATCCTTTCTTCTTCATTGCCGAAACCATGCTCTCCTAAGGTCCATCCATGGCCATCCACCATTAAGCTCGAATCCACCTATGTTCAAGCCATGGTTTGCACAAGAGTTCTTCATTAAAGTTAAGGTACACACCTTGGGCAGCATACTAGGAGCAAGAAAGATAAGTTTTGGTGGAGTTTTGAAAAAAGTCCATAAGAGGTAATTGAGTATTTTTCAATCTTGCTTCCTTAAACTTTGAGTGGATGTTGTGGGTAGTTGATTTATGAAAGGATTTTTGATGTTTGATGAATTGTTGGAGTTGGGCCATTTTGGCAGCCATGAAACCTCACCATGAACAGCTTGTCCTTACATGTAAATGGTTGTTTGGATGTTGATTTAAACGTCTAATTGTATTGAAGTTGAATTCCATGTGTAAAGTTTGATTTATAAGCTTGAAAAGTGAAAATGGAAGTTGATGGGTATGTGTAAACTTGTGGCAGCCTCATAAAGAAGATTGAAGTGTTTAAGTTCATGAAAAATTATTGAATTATGGTGCTTATGGTGGCAGCATGTGTATGTGAATAATTATTTGGATTTGGACATGTAAATGAGGTATGTTCATGTGGTTAAATTATTGTAATTGGACTTTGAAAATTCTGAGTTATAATGTGTATGTTGAGAGTGGATACAAGCTGCCCAAAATGACCAAAATGTAATGTAAAGTGTGTTAATGGTATGGTACAAACCAGAATTGGCATGAAAGGATTAGCTTGGTAAGTATATAATGTGTAATTGGTATGTGATGAAGAGTGTGTAGCAGGGCAGTGTTTGTTTTAGCTTAGAACCTTAAGTGTGTGACTCCAATTGGTATGAGACCAATTGGAGATGAAACTAGGCACAAAATGTGCCAACTTTCATGAAGGAAGCTTACCTAAATTCTGCCTAAAAGATGACTTGAAAAATGACCAAATCTGGATTAGTGACTTGAAAGCCTGAAAATTGACCATTTGGGCAGTAGTTAGTTTTTTTACCATAATTTACTCAAAACAAGTCCAAATAACCTGAAATTTTTACCATGAATAGCTTAGACATAGATCTACAATTCTTATGAAGACACGAAAGCCCAAAAATGGCCAGAACCAAGCCAAATAGCTTGCACAAGTTCAGGTACCAAAACTGGCTGAACCAAAAGTGACATAAAAATGACCTAAACCTACCATTTTGGTGCATTCTGTCTAGCATTGGTAAATTGACCATAACTTGGTCTACACAACTCAGAATGACCTGAAATTTTGCCCCGCTGCATCAAGACATAGACCTACAAGTTTGTAGTTTAGATCGAAACTTGAAAACCGAGGGAACTAGGTCATCCGGCTATGTCAAATTAGTATACCGAAATCCGACAAATTGCAATAAAATGCAATATACTTGAAAATGAATTTGGTAACATATACCAACACTAAAGGGCTATAAAATGTGACATATTGGTAACATTAAACCTAATTCACCTAGAGTGCACCAAGGGTCAATATTTTAGGTTGACTAAGGAAAATAATAGAATTCAATAAATTAATTATTAAGCCTTATTGTTAGAGACGATTTAAATAAGTACTGGAACACTTCAAATTGTGTGTCTCAGTTAGCAAAGACTCAGGGAAGGAGAAGGAAACACTGAGTTAGGGCCAAGAGACATTTATCAGAGGTTTTTGCACAATAGTTATTTCTTTTGAATTTTCAATTGAAATGAATTATGACAATTTGTCTATTATTGGTTAAATTGTGAAAATTTGTTTGAATGATATTTGATGGATGCTTATTGCTTGAAAAACATTGTAAATGGTTTGAAACCATAGCTATCATGTATATTGATTGAATTCCTCGCTAGCTTGTCTAGGGGACGAATTGACTTTGAATTCCCTCTCTAGCTGAATTGTTGAGGTGTGTGCCTGTTGAGGACGAATATAATGAGTACTCATATTATTGCTAGCTAGCTATGTTATTCCTCACTAGCAATCGACTTTTGGGACGAATTGGACTATGGAATCATGATTAATCTGTGTGTATGATTTATTGATATTTATTGTGATATTGTGAAATGGAGTTTAAATTCTTATTGACATTCACTGTCTTTTGAATTTAACTATGGTCTTAAGTATCCACTTTTTATACGACTTATGATTTATCATTTAAAGTTGCATTTTGTTAATGTTGTGCACCACTGAGACATTGGCTCAATGATAGTTTTTCATTGCTGTCGCAGGTAGACTAACTGACAGGGCAGCCGACTAGGCTACTAGTACTACATTGAGAGTTCATTGGTTATACTGAGTATACCATATTTTGCATTTTGTATTGTAATGTATGTTCACTGTATGTATATATTGTTCTTGGTTTTGAGCAATTGTACATTAAAATTGTAAACTAAATTTGTAAATTATTTTGGCTTATAAATATTGGGATATATTTCTTTTATCTCAGCTTTTGAAAACACAGGAGAATTATTATGGATTTGAGTTGGCAAATATGCACTAACGGGAGAAAATCTCCTTGTGTTATTTGTTTAGGAGGTCTAAAATCCTCAAATTGACTATGGAAAAAGGGGATCGTTCAGTCAATCAATCTATAGAGGCTGAGGTACAAGAGGATGCCCTAGCCCTACACAATGTTAGTGGATCAGCCGCACCAGCCCCCTTAGTACTGCAGTTTCCTGCTCAGTTCGCTCAACAGATGGCTGCAATGATCCAATAGATGGCTGGTAACATGCCTACTCAAGTCCCTGTTAGTAGTATGTCCTAAAGCATATCATTTAGTATGTATCTTGTACATGTTTTATTAATAAAAGGCATTTCCACTTTTCATTTACATAATACATTTATGTATAATAGAAAAGGTCCATTGATATTTTGTTAGAAATTCTATTCTTAAGTTATTAAGAATATGAGTGACATTATTTCTAGTACAAAGTATCATAAATAGGTTCACAATCGAGGATACTTCATAATAAGGACATGAATTATCCAGAAAGGTTGTATTCATGTTTGTTCCCAAGTTATTTATATGAGATATAAAAAAGATGAAATGGTGAGTCTCATGCCATATAAAAAACATGATAAGCACTTATACATGATAAGTAGGTCGAACTAGTGACACTTATGACAAGCACATGGAGTTTACTCTTGTCAATGTTTTGTCATAAATCATAAAAGGTTGTGGTGAGTAGAGATGCCACATTTCTTGAACAATAATTTGTTCAAGAAGGAGGCAAAGGAAGGCAAATAGAGTTGGAATTAGAGAATTCTGACCAATCAATAGGTCAGATAGATATAGATCCATCTAGTTAACCTATACCCATCGATGAAACATCTACAGTTGTTCCTCCTAGAACAATCAGGGTATCTCATCCACCTATGAGATATGGTTTCCTTAATGAAGAAGAACAAGAGTTGTCTACTCATGAAGAAGTAGATCATGGAGATGATCCACTCACCTATGAAGAAGCTATATCAGATATAGACTCTTCAAAATGGATTGATGCTATGAAATCCGAGATTGATTCCATGTATAAGAATCAAGTTTGGGATCTTGTTGACCCACCTGAAGGTATTGTACCTATAGGGAATAAATGGGTTTTCAAGAAAAAAATTGGTTCTGATAGAAAGGTAGAGACCTATAAGGCAAGGCTAGTAGCGAAAGGGTTTCGCCAAAGGCAAGGAATCGACTATGAGGAGACTTTCTCGCCTCTTTCCATGCTTAAATCAATTAGGATTCTATTAGCAATAACTGCATACCATGATTATGAGATTTTGTAGATGGATGTCAAAACAGCTTTTCTCAATGGATACATTGAAGAGAACATTTTCATGGAATAACCTAGGGGTTTTGAATCCCAAGATGGTTCCAAGGTAGGCAAGCTAAAGTGATCCATTTATGGGTTGAAGCAACCTTCGAGGAGTTGGAACATCCGTTTTGATGAAGCCATTAAATCCTTTGGTTTTATCAAAAATGAGGATAAGCCATGTGTATATAAGAAGATTAGTGACAATGCTATCACTTTCCTTGTCTTATATGTGGATGACATACTGTTGATGGGTAATCACATAGGTATGTTGACAATTGTAAAGGTATGGTTGTCAAATACATTCTCCATGAAAGACTTAGGGGAGGCAACCTATATTCTTGGGATTCACATCTATAGAGATAGAGCGAAAAGAATAATTGGTTTATCCCAAAGTCTATACTTGGAAAAGGTGTTAAAGAGGTTTAACATGCTTGATTCCAAGAGAGGATTGTTACCAGTGAGACATGGTATCCATCTTTCTAAAGAGATGTCTACAAAGACACCTGAAGAAAGAGATAAGATGGCCAGGATTCCATATGCTTCGGCTATTAGAAGTTTAATGTATGCAATGTTGTGTACTAGGCCGGATATCGCATATGCTATTAGTTTGACTAGCAGGTATCAATCCAATCCAGGTTTGGAACACTGGATAGCTGTTAAGAATATCCTTAAGTACTTGAGAAGAACTAAGGATTTATTCTTGATCTATGGAGGTAGAGACTTGCAATTGGATAGTTATACTGATTCTGATTTCCAATCAGATATCGATGATAGAAAGTCTACCTCTGGATATGTGTTCATTTGTAATGGAGGTGCAGTCAGTTGGAAGAGTTCCAAACAGAGCACAACTGCAGATTCCACTACTGAGGCTGAGTATATTGCCGCATTAGATGCTGCAAAGGAAGCTGTTTGGATAAAGAAGTTCATGACAGAACTTACAGTAGTTGTTAAGAATATGAGTGACGGTATTTCTAGTACAAAGTGTCATAAATAGGTTCACAATCGAGGATACTTCATAATAAGGACATGACTTATCTAGAAAGATTGTATTCATGTTTGTTCCCAAGTTATTTATATGAGATATAAATAAGATGGAATGGTAAGTCTCATGCCATATAAAAAACATGATAGGCACTTATACATGATAAGTAGGTCGAACCAGTGACACTTATGACAAGCACATGGAGTTTACTCTTGCCAATGTTTTATCATAAATCATATCAGTGCATATAATCTTTAGACCTGATATAACACAGTTATCTTGTATATAGGTAGTTTGAGTTTGATACTGCTTTCATACTTGTACTGTGTATGGGGTATATGGGTATGTGTTAGCTCCTACTAGTTATATATGGAGATAGGTGTTGATCAAGATGGAATATGTTCCTCTAAGTAAATAGAGATAAAATCCTATGTTCATTTAATTATTCTTGATGTTTCAAGTTCTTAGCCAGGACAGATAGATTTAATCAGAAAAGAGTTTCTGATGAGAAAATCTTTTTAATCAAGAACTGGAATTAAAAGAGAACATAATATTCATAGCAAATGGAGTTTGACATAAACCATGACTCCAGCTTGAGTTGGGATTTTGTAACAGAGAGATTCTAGTGCATGGTAACATATGATTATAGGTTCATTTAAGGTAAAACTTATTACTAATTGGGTGGCCATGGCATGCTATGCTAGGTGTTAACCATGGTCTATGAGGTGCATAAAATGATTTAGAGAAATCATTTATGGTAAAAAATTGTTCTGATGATATTAAGAGTTGATATCATATCTCATTGCCAATTAGTGATGAGCCTAGTAAGTCACACACATACACAAGTTATCACCTAATTAAATATGATTTAATTAATTAATTAAAGAGTTTAATTGATTAATTAAATAGGTTTGGTTTACAATTGGACTGCAAAGTTCCTAGCATGACCTGAAATCAAATATAGATTATTGGATATATAATATAAGTTAAATTTATATTTAAAGTGTTTAAATATAAATTTAATTAATGAGAAAATAATTAATAAAGATTAATTAATTAATTTATATTTGATAGAAATTGATTAGAAGAAGAGAAATAATTATTTTGGGTTGAGAACTCAAAATTAAGACACAGGGGCATTTTGGTCATTTCACAGGGTGACATGTGGCACCATGAGATGGTGACACATGGCATTACACACAAGCTTGCCAAATGTATTTTAATCATGTAAGATGATTAAAATTAAGATTAAATATAGGTTTGACACTGGGCACAATGTGATTGGGTCAATTAAACCTAGAACCAATCAGAGGGTGACATGTGGCAAGAGTTTAATGTGTTGACCTTGCTATATAAGTGTTGTTATGAAAAGAAAATAATATAACCAGCAGCCTCTTTCTTTGGTGCCGCCACCCAAGAAGGTTTCTCTCTTCTCTTCTTCTTCATCTCTCACAATTCCATGAGATTAGCAAACAATCTCTTGAATTAAAAATACTAGAAATCGTTTCTAGTGTCCTGTTTACATCTTTAATCTCTTAGAAGGAAAAACTTGATTTTCTAAATAATAGAAAAAGCTTTAAAAGCTGTTCAAGGACTGCTATAGGTGTTCTTGGTGTGAACAAGCTAGAGGGACAACATCTGGTATCCTGAAGATGCATCTGAAAGGCACAAATACATTGCAGTGCATCAAGATGTTAGTGTATTTGTTCTTGATTTAATCTAGGGTTCTAGAATTAATCTGATTAATTTAAAAATCTTAAATGGCAAATATAGATCCAAAAACATATTCAAAGTGTTTTATTATGTTGTTTATCATTGAAATCAAATAGATAAAAATAAATCTTGCATGATGCATGTGACCCTAGGTGAAAATTTTTGAATTCAATAGTATAAACTTGGTTTTTTTACGCTTCCGTTCCTTCAGTCCCACTACAAACACCAGTGGTATAACCACAGTCTTCAGCTACGCAGTATGACAAGCTGATTAAATATGGGGCTACTGAGTTCAAAGGGACAGTAGATCCTCTAGAGGCAGAACAGTGGTTAGAAAGAATGGATAGTGTGTTCAAGAAACTGCACTACACAGAAGAGCTGAGATTTGAGTATTCAGTGTCTCTGCTATAGAGGGATGTATACAACTGGTGGAAAACCATTCCCCATAGTCCGGTAGAACCTTCAGTGCTAACATGGAATGATTTTCTATGGGAGTTCAGATAAAAATATGTCCCTGATGCTTATGTGGACCAGAAGCTGCAAGAGTTCCTAAGTTTGAAACAGGGGAGTAGATCGATGGCTGAATATGAAAGGGAATTTTCCTACCTGAGCCTTTATGCAGTAAGTCTACTTTCTACCAGTAGGGAAAGATGTAAGAGGTTTGAAACTGGCTTGAAGCCTAGTATCAGATTACAAGTGGTTGGATTCAAACATAGTAACTTCTCTGAGCTTATTTCTCAAGCACTGGAATTAGAAAGAATTGAGTTAGAAGTGGCCCTAGAGAAAAAGAAATCAAAGAAGACAGAAAAAGAAAAAGAGGGGAAGTCAATAGATCAGAGTTCCAGTGGTCCTACTAGGAAGAGGAAGAACTTTGGGGGACACAACAGAGGTGGTAAAAGGTCCGGTAGGGGAAGATATTCGGGACAGAAACCTCCTCCATCTGGTCAGCAGAGTTGAAGGAGTTGAAGTTACAGTTGCAAGAACTAATTGAAAAGGGCTTCATCCGCCCTAGTTTGTCACCTTGGGGAGCACCAGTATTGTTTGTTAAGAAGAAAGATGGCACTCTTCACTTATATATCGATTATCAGCAGTTGAATAAGGTGACAATAAGGAACAGATATCCATTGCCTCGCATTGATGATTTGTTTGATCAGTTGAAGGGTGCAGCTGTATTCTCCAAAAGTGATTTGTGATTTGGTTATTATCAGTTGAAAGTGCAAGAGCAGAGTATTCCAAAGACCGCTTTCAGAACTCGATATGGCCACTATGAGTTTCTAGTAATACCATTTGGGTTAACAAATGCTTTAGCTGCTTTTATGGATCTGATGAACACTATCTTCAGACCATATCTCGACCAATTTGTGGTGGTGTTTATTGATGATATTTTGATATATTCGAGGAATGCAGAGGAGTATATGACATCCGCAGATTATCTGCAGACTTTAAGGGAGAAATAGCTATACGCCAAATTATTGAAATGTGAATTTTGGCTGAAAGAAATCTCCTTCTTGGGACATGTTGTGTCAACTGAAGGGATCAAGGTAGATTCTAGCAAGGTAGAAGCTATCCTTAATTGGAAACTGCCCAGGAATATCACAGAAATTTGAAGTTTTCTGGGTTTAGCTAGATATTACCGCCGGTTTGTGAAAGGGTTTTCTATGTTAGATTCTCCACTGACCAAGCTGCTTCGAAAAGATGTAAAATTTCAGTGGACAGATAAATGCCAGCAGAGTTTTGATGAGTTGAAGAGGTGTTTGATTGAAGCTCCAGTCCTTACTTTACCTACCTCAGATAAAGAATACACAATTTATAGTGATGCTTCTCACAATGGGTTAGGCTGTGTACTGATGCAAGATCGGAATGTCATTGCTTATGCATCACGCCAGCTGAAACCGCATGAGAGGAACTACCCAACACATGATTTGGAGCTTGCAGCTATTGCTTTTGCTCTAAAGATTTAGAGACACTATTTGTATGGGGAGAAATGCTACATTTACACAAATCACAAGAGCTTAAAGTACTTAGGCACCCAGAAGGAATTGAATTTGAGGCAGAGGAGATGGTTAGAACTGATTAAAGATGATGATTGTTTAATAGACTATGAGCCAGGGAAAATAAATGTGGTGGCTAACACCTTAAGTCGCAAAACTATGGCAAGTCTCAGAGTTTCTCCTTTGTCCATGGTACATGAGTTGAAAGCACAGCATGCCAGTTTGGAGATTGATGATGAGGGACAGACAGTAGTTGCATGGCATGTACAGCAAGTGTTGATTGATTAGATCAGAATGGTTGCTCATAATGATGAAAAATATCAGAAGCTACTGAAAGAAGTCCAGCAGGGTAAGAAACCTGAATTCTCTGTGAGAGATGATGGTTTACTACTATCAGGGCAGAATGAGCATTCCTAATGATGTTGAATTGAGACAGATCATTATGAAGGAAGCACATGATTCTCCTTTTGCTATGCATCCTGGTGGAACTAAAATGTACAGTTGGCTGAATGAGCATTACTGGTGGATGGGTATGAAGAGGGATATAGTTGAATTTGTTTCCAAATGCCTAACTTGTCAGCAAGTAAAGGCAAAACATCAAGTTCCAGCTGGTTTGTTACATCCATTGCTAGTACCAAAGTGGAAATGGGAACGAATAACTATCGATTTTGTGATGGGACTTTCGAGGACACAGAATAGTCATGATGTAGTATGGGTTATAGTTGATAGATTAACCAAGTCTGCTCACATTTCGCCAGTCCAGATGGACTATAGTTTGGAGAGATTGGCCAGATTATACATAAATGAGATTGTAAAACTGCATGGAGTTCCAGTATCAATTGTATCAGATAGAGATCTTAGCTTCACTTCTAGATTCTGGGGTAGTCTTCAGAGAGCCCTAGGAATTAGACTAAACTTCAGCACAGCTTTCCACCCACAGACAGATGGCCAATCTGAAAGGGTAATTCAGATATTGGAGGATATGCTACGGGCTTGTGTGATTGAGTTTGAAGGTAGTTGGGATACACACTTTCCTATGATTGAGTTTGCTTATAACAACAGCTACCAATTAAGCATTGGAATGCTTCCATATGAAGCTTTGTATGGCAGGAAGTGCAGAACTCCCCTATGTTGGGATGAAGTAGGTGAAAGAAAGATGATTGGGCCAGAAATTGTTCAGCAGACAGAGGAAAAGATCATATTGATTAGAGATCGACTTAAGGCTGCATTAGACAGTCAGAAGTCCTATGTTGATCTGAAGAGAAGACATATTGAATATGCAGTGGGTGATAAGGTATTCCTCAAAGTTTCTCCTTGGAAGAGAATTATGAGATTTGGCAGAAAGGGGAAACTGAGTCCTCTTTTCATTGGACCATATGAGGTTCTGGAAAGAGCGGGTCCTTTGGCATATCAGTTGGCATTACCTCCAGAGCTAGAAAGGATACACAGTGTCTTCCATGTGTCCATGTTAAGGAGGTACAAATCTTATCCATCTCATATTTTATCAGTTGAAGAGATTGAGGTAGATCCAGACCTCTCATATAAGGAAGAACCCATAGAAATTTTGGCATATGAGGTGAAGCAGCTGAGGAATAAATAGATACACCTGGTTAAAGTGCTGTGGAACCATCATTCACGCCAAGAAGCTACTTCGGAACGTGAAGAGGATATGAGGAAACAGTACCCACAACTGTTTAGAGACTGATGCCAGGTAAAATTTCGAGATGAAATTTATTTTAAGGGGGGGAGAATTGTAACACCCCTATGTTCGGTAGTGCGTTCTACTGTTCCGGTGACTAATGTCTGTCTAGACAGCTAGAATGCCTAGAACTACATTTAAATGTTAGTGTGGAGACATAAAATAATGAAATATAAGAAAAGAAAATACAAGAAAAACAAAGGAAAAATAATAGCAATGAAATGTAACCAAGTTGAACGAGCCAAAAACCATAGCGATGGGTGATCACACTAGGAAGTTGCAGCATGGCCCGTTGACTAGCCGTGGACTGCGGGGAACCCTGAAAAATATTTTTAAGACTTAAATAAACATCTATTGAAGTATAAATGTTATTAGAAATATCAAAAAAATAATAATTAATTAGTACAAAGAAAAACGAGAAATCGAGAAAATGACAAAACTCGGTGTTATCGAAAAATGGGGAATGCAACCCAAATAGGGGCATTGTGGTCAATTGACACCCCGAGTTGCCTTCTAACCTAAATTTCCATTAAAAATAAATGATATTGCACTTAGAAAATGTCATGAAAAATTAAAAGGAGATACATTATATAAATAGTGAAAGTGTGGTGGCCAAATTGCAAAAATTGGAAACTTTGAATAAACAACCATTATAATCTTCATTAGTGCTCCACTAACTTGTGATAATTGACACCTATCCAAGCTTTGGACAGCCACCTCCACAAAACAGCCTTCTTCCTCATCCTTTCTTCTTCATTGCTGAAACCATGCTCTCCCAAGATCCATCCATGGCCGTCCACCATTAAGCTCAAATCCACCTATGTTCAAGCCATGGTTTGCGCAAGAGTTCTTCATTAAAGTTAAAGTACAGACCTTGGGCAGCATACTAGGAGCAAGAAAGATAAGTTTTGGTGGAGTTTTAACTAAAGTCCATAAGAGGTAAGTGAGTATTTTTCAATCTTGCTTCATTAAACTTTGAGTGGATGTTGTGGGTAGTTGATTTATGGAAGGATTTTTGATGTTTAATGAGTTGTTGGAGTTGAGCCATTTTGGCAGCCATGAAACCTCGCCATGAATAGCTTGTCCTTGCATGTAAATGGTTGTTTGGATGTTGATTTAAATGTTTAATCGCATTGAAGTTGAATTCCATGTGTAAAGTTTGATTTGTAAGCTTGAAAAGTGAAAATGGAAGTTGATGGGTATGTGTAAACTTGTGGTAGCCTCATGAAGAAGATTGAAGTGTTTAAGTTCATGAAATATTGTTGAATTATGTTGCTTATGGTGGTAGCATGTGTATGTGAATAATTGTTTGGATTTGGACATGTAAAAAAGGTATGTTCATGTGGTTAAATTATTGTAATTAGACTTTGAAAATTCTGAGTTATAATGTGTATGTTGAGAGTGGATACAAGCTACCCAAAATGAACAAAATGTATTGTAAAGTGTGTTAATGGTATGGTACAAACCAGAATTGGCATGAAAGGATTAGCTTGGTAAGTATAGAATGTGTAATTAGTATGTGATGAAGAGTGTGTAGCAGGGCAGTGTATGTTTTAGCTTAGAACCTTAAGTGTGTGACTCCAATTGGTATGAGACTTGTTGGAGGTGAAACTAGGCACAAAATGTGCCAACTTTCATGAAGGAAGCTTACCTAAATTCTACCTAAAAGATGACTTGAAAAATGACCAAATCTGGATTAATGACTTGAAAGCCTGAAAATTGACCATTTGGGCAGTAGTTAATATTTTGGCCATAACTTACTCAAAGCAGGTCCAAATGACCTGAAATTCTTACCATGAATAGTTTAGGCATAGATCTACAATTCTTATGAAGACACAAAAGCCCAGAAATGGCAAGAACCAAGCCAAATAGCTTGCATAAGTTCAGGTACGAAAACTAGCCGAACCAAAAGTGACCTAAAAATGACCTAAACCTGCCATTTTGGTGCATTCTGTCCAGCATTGGTAAATTGACCATAACTTGGTCTATACAACTCAGAATGATCTGAAATTTTGCCTCGAGTGCAATAATACATAGACCTACAAGTTTGTAGTTTGGATTGGAACCCGAAAACCGAGGGAACTAGGTCAACCGGCTAGGTCAAATTAGTATACCGAAATCCAGCAAATTGCAATAAAATGCAATAAACTTGAAAATGAATTTGGTAACATGTACCAACACTAAAGGGCTATAAAATGTGACATATTGGTAACATTAAATATAATTCACCTAGAGTGCACTGAGGGTCAATATTTTAGGTTGACTAAGGAAAATAATAGAATTCAATAAATTAATTATTAAGCCTTATTGTTAGAGACAGTTTAAATGAGTACTTAAATACTTCAAATTGTGTGTTTCAATTAGCAAAGACTCAGGGAAGGGGAAGGAAATACTGAGTAAGGGCCAAGAGACATTTATCAGAGGTTTGTACACAACAGTTATTTCTTTTGAACTTTCAATTGAGATGAATTATGACAATTTGTCTATTATTGTTTAAATTGTGAAAATTTGTTTGAATGATATTTGATGGATACTTATTGCTTGAAAAACATTGTAAATGGTTTGAAACCATAGCTATCATGTATATTGATTGAATTCCTGACTAGCTTGTCTAGTGGGACGAATTAACTTTGAATTCCCTCTCTGGCTGAAGTGTTGAGGTGTGTGCCTATTGAGGACGAATATAATGAGTGCTCATATTATTGCTAGCTAGCTATGTTATTCCTCACTAGCCATTGGCTTTTGGGACGAATTGGACTATGGAATCATGATTAAGCTGTGTGTATGATTTATTGATATTTATTATGATATTATGAAATGGAGTTTAAATTCTTATTGACATTAACTGTCTTTTGAATTTAACTATGGTTTTAAGTATCCACTATTTATATGACTTATGATTTATGATTTAAAGTTGCATTTTGTTAATGTTGTATACAGCTGAGACATTGGCTCAGCGATAGCTTTTCATTACTGTCGCAGGTAGACATACTGACAGGACAGCAGGCTAGGCTGCTAGTACTGCATTGAGAGTTCATCGGGTATATTGAGTATACCATATTTTGCATTTTGTATTGTAATGTATGTTCACTGTATGTATATATTGTTCTTGGTTTTGAGCAATTGTACATTAAAATTGTACATTAAAGTTACAAACTAAATTTGTAAATTATTTTGGCTTATAAATATTGGGATATATTTCTTTCATCTCAGCTTTTGAAAACAATGGAAAATTATTGTGGATTTGAGTTGGCAAATGTTGAGAAACTTATTGTGTTGATTAGATATTGGAGTTTGGGGATTGAATAAAATATTGGAAGTGCTTTTTATAGGTTTTTGAAGAACTGTTTTATTCAGAATACAGATGGCACTCTGCCAAATTTTTTACAGAAATTATTAATACTTTAAATGTGTTATTTGATTTCACTTCAGTTAAAAATTTTTTTTAACACTTGTCAATAGTGCTCAACACTGTAAAAAGAAGTAAGATAAGTTTTAAAATCCTTTGTAGTGTATTTAATGGGTTATCAGTAGACGAAGTTGGTAATTCATTTGGTATACTATGGGATTAAAGGAATGGAAGCGTGAAAAACACAAGTTTATACCATTGAATTCAAAAATTTTCACCTAGGGTCACATGCATCATGCAAGATTTATTTTTATCGATTTGATTTCAATGATAAACAACATATTAAAACTCTTTTAATATGTTTTTGGATCTATATTTTCCATTTAAGATTTTTAAATTAATCAGATTAATTTTAGAACGCTAGATTAAACCAAGAATAAGCACACTAACCTCTTGATGCACTGCAGTGTATTTGCACCTTTAAGATTCATTTTCAGGACACCAGATGTTATCCCTCTAGCTTGTCCACACCAAGAACACCTATGGCAGCCCTTGAATAGCTTCTAAAGCTTTTTCTATTATTAGAAAATCAGGTTTTGCCTTTTAAGAGATTAAAGATGTAAACAAGACACTAGAAACAATTTCTAGTATTTTTAATTCAAGAGATTTTTTGCTAATCTCTTGGAATGAATGAGAGATGAAGAAGAAAAGAAGGGAGAGGCATCCATGGGGTGGCGGCACCTTTGGGAGCAGCAGCTTGTGTGTTTTAATTTTTCATAACAACACTTATATAGCTAGGTCACCGCTTAAACCCTTGCCACATGTCACCCTTTGATTGGTTCTAGGTTTAATTGACCCAATCACATTATGCCAAGTGTCAAACCTATATTTAATCTTAATTTTAATCATCTTACATGATTAAAAGACATTTGGTAAGCTTATGTGTAATGCCATGTGTCACCATCTCATGGTGCCACATATCACCCTGTGAGGTGACCAAATGCCCTAGGCAGCTACTCCGCATGAGGATGTTTGAGGGACAGAATGTTGGGGATCATGTCCACAAGATGATTCAGCTGATTGAGCAGTTGGAACATCTTGATTTCAACATAGATTTTCAACTACAGACAGATTTGATACTTCAGTCTCTTCCTGAGTCTTTTGGGAATTTTGTGACAAATTTCCATATGACTAAACAGGAATGCACCTTAGCTGGTTTACTCAACATGCTAGTCATTGCCCAAAAGAATATGCCAGGCAATAAAGGAAAAGAGGTAGCTTTGATTGCATCTTCTTCTGCTGAAAAGTCCAACAAAAAGAAGGGCAATAAGAAAAAGAAAGCTCAGATTCCTGGTCCTTCTAAGAAAATAGCTAAACAAAAAGGGAAGACTAAAGTTGATGGAGGCAAAGGAAAGTGTTTCCACTGCCAGAAGGATGGGCACTGGAAAAGGAGCTGCCTAGAGTATCTTGCTTCTCTGAAGGACAAGAAGGATACACCTTTGGAAGGTATGTCCATATCTTGTTATTTAGATTCTGATGATACTCATAGTTCATCTGCAGCTTGGATTTTAGATACTGGTGCCAGTTCTCACATTTATAATGGTATGCAGGAAATAGCAAATAGTAGTAGCTTACATTCTCAAGATGTTAGAGTCCGGATTGGCAATGGTTCAACTGTTGAAACTTTAGCCGCAGGATCTAAATCTTTTTACTTGTTAGGACATATTTTGTGTTTGGATAATACTTTACATGTACCTGATGCTTTTAAAAACATCATTTCTATATCTAGTTTGATTAGAAATGGCTATGAATTTCAATTCACAGATGATGTTTGCAATATTTATTTTGGAAATAAATATGTTGGTTCGGGTTATATGAATGATGGTCTTTATTATTTGGATAATAATGACAAACACAAAATGAATGCAATGCCATGGTGAAAACTAACTCAAGTTCAAAATATATTTGGCACTTAAGGTTATGTCATGTTGCAGAAGATAGGATTGCAAAATTGGAGAAAATGGGGATTCTATCCTCATTGGGCTCTGAGCCTACTCTAACTTGTGAATCTTGCCTTCAAGGCAAAATGACTAGATCACCCTTTGTTGGACAAGGGCTAAGAGCTGAAAATATTTTGGAGCTAATACATAGTGATGTATGTGGTCCATTTAAGGAAATGGCTAGAAGCAGTTTTCATTACTTTATTACCTTTACTGATGATAAATCGAGGTTTGGGTATTTGTATTTGATGAAATACAAACATGAATCTTTTGAAAAGTTCAAAGAATTTAAATCTGAAGTAGAAAATCAAACAGGAAAGAGTATTAAAGCTCTTCAAACATATCGTGGAGGTGAATATTTGAGTACTGAGTTTAATGAATACTTGAGAAAGCATGGCATCGTTTCCCAGCTGACTCCTCCAGGAACGCCACAGCTAAATGGTGTATCTTAAAAGAGAAATCGTATCCTATTGGATATGGTACATAGTATGATGAGCTATACTGATATGCCAATCTCCTTTTGGGGATTTACATTAGAATCAGCTTTGTATATTCTGAATAGGATTCCATCAAAATCAGTTTCTTCCACACCTTATGAGATATGGCGTGGAAGAAAATCAAGTCTTAAGCATGTTAAGATTTGGGGTTGTTTAGCTTATATCAAAAAGTTAAACACTGATAAATTAAAAACCAAATTAGAAAAGGGTCTATTTGTTGGATATCCAAAAGATAGTTTTGGATATTATTTTTATTTGTTTACATCACAAAAGGTTGTGGTGAGTAGAGATGCCACATTTCTTGAGTGACAGTTTGTTCAAGAAGGAGGCAAAGGAAGACAAATAGAGTTAGAATTAGAGAATTCTAACCAGCCAACAGATCAGATGGATATAGATCCATCTAGTCAACCTATACCCATTAATGAAACATCTACAGTTGTTCCTCATACAACAACCAGGGTATCTCACCCACCAGTGAGATATGGTTTCCTTCATGAAGAAGAATAAAAGTTGTCTACTCATGAAGAAGTAGATCATGGAGATGATCCATTTACATATAAAGAAGCTATATCAGATAAAGATTTTTCAAAATGGATTGATGCTATGAAATATGAAATTAATTCCATGTATAAGAATTAAGTTTGGGATCTTGTTAACCCACTTGAAGGTATTGTACCTATAGGGAACAAATGGGTTTTCAAGAAGAAAATTGGTTCTGATGGAAAGGTAAAGACCTATAAGGCAAGGCTAGTAGCGAGGTTTTGCCAAAGGCAAGGAATCGACTATGAGAGACTTTCTGCTTTGTTGCCATGCTTAAATCAATTAGGATTTTATTAGTAATGGCTGCATACTATGATTATGAGATTTGGCAGATGGATGTCAAAACAACTTTTCTCAATGGATACATTGAAGAAAACATTTTCATGGAACAACCTAGGGGTTTTGAATCCCAGGATGGTTCCAAGGTATGCAAGCTAAAGTGATCCATTTATGGGTTGAAGCAAGCTTCGAGGAGTTGGAACATCCGTTTTGATGAAGCCATTAAATCCTTTGGTTTTATAAAAAATGAGGATGAGCCATGTGTATATAAGAAGGTTAGTGACAGTGCTATCACTTTCCTTGTCTTATATGTGGATGACATAATATTGATGGGTAATGACACAGGTATGTTGACAACTGTAAAGGTATGGTTGTCAAATACATTCTCCATGAAAGAATTAGGGGAGACAACCTATATTCTTGGGATTCGCATCTATAGAGATAGAGTGAAAAGAATAATTGGTTTATCCCAAAGTCTATACTTGGAAAAGGTGTTAAAGAGGTTTAACATGCTTGATTCCAAGAGAGGATTGTTACCAGTGAGACATGGTCTCCACCTTTCTAAAGAGATGTCTCCAAAGACACACGAAGAAAGAGATAAGATGGCGAGGATTACATATGCTTGGCTATTGGAAGCTTAATGTATGCAATGTTGTGTACTAGGCGGGATATCGCATATCTTTGTTAGTTTGACTAGCGGTATCAATCAATCAGTTTGGAACACTAGATAGCTGTTAAGAATATCCTTAAGTACATGAGAAGAACTAAGGATTTATTCTTGATCTATGGAGGTGGATACTTGCAATTGGATGGTTATACTAATTCTGATTTCTAATCAGATATCGATGATAGAAAGTCTACCTCTGGATATGTGTTCATTTATAATGGAGGTGCGATCGTTAGAAGAGTTCCAAGCGAGCACATTTGCGGTAGATCGCACCTCATTACAAATGAACACATACCTGCAGGTAGACTTTCAACATCGATATCGATTGGAAATCGTAATCGATATAACCATCGGTGCAAGTCTCCACCTCCATAAATGAAGAATAAATCCTTAGTTCTTCTCAAGTATTTAAGGATATTCTTGATAGCTATCCAGTGTTCCAAACCTAGATTGGATTGATACCTACTAGTCAAACTAACAGTATATGCGATATCCGGCCTAGTACACAACATTGCATACATTAAACTTCCAATAGCCGAAGCATATGGAATCCTGGCCATTTTATCTCTTTCTTCAGGTGTCTTTGGAGACATCTCTTTAGAAAGGTGGATACCATATCTCACTGGCAACAATCCTCTCTTGGAATCAAGTATGTTAAACCTCTTTAACACCTTTTCCAAGTATAGACTTTGGGATAAACCAATTATTCTTTCCACTCTATCTTTATAGATGCAAATCCCAAGAATATAGGTTGCCTCCCCTAAGTCTTTCATGGAGAATATATTTGACAACCATACCTTTACAGTTGTCTACATACCTGTGTCATTACCCATCAACAGTATGTCATCCACATATAAGACAAGGAAAGTGATAGCACTATCACTAACCTTCTTATATACATATGGCTCATCCTCATTTTTAATAAAACCAAATGACTTAATGGCTTCATCAAAACGGATGTTCCAACTCCTCGAAGCTTATTTCAACCCATAAATGGATCGCTTTAGCTTACATATCTTGGAACCATCTTAGGATTCAAAATCCCTAGGTTGTTCCATGAAAATGATTTCTTCAATGTATCTTTTGAGAAAAGCTATTTTCACATTCATCTACCAATTCTCCTAATCATAGTATGCAGCTATTGCTAATAGAATCCTAATTGATTGAAGCATGGCAACAGGCGAGAAAGTCTCGTCATAGTCGATTCCTTGCCTTTGGCCAAACCCTTTCGCTACTAGCCTTGCCTTATATGTCTCTACCTTCCCATGAGAACCAATTTTCTTCTTGAAAACCCATTTGTTCCCTATAGGTACAATACCTTCAGGTGGGTCAACAAGATTCCAAACTTGATTCTTATACATGGAATCAATTTCGGATTTCATAGCATCAATCCATTTTGAAGAGTCTATATTTGATATAGCTTCTTCATAGGTAAGTGGATCATCTCCATGATCTACTTCTTCATGAGTAGACAACTCTTGCTTTTCTTCATGAAGAAAACCATATCTCACTGGTGGGTGAGATACCCTGGTTGTTCTATGAGGAATAGCTATAGATGTTTCATCAATAGGTGTAGGTTGACTAGATGGATCTATATCCTTTTAATCTGTTGAATGGTCAGAATTCTCCATTTCTAACTCTATTTGCCTTCCTTTGCCTCTTTCTTAAACAAATTATTGTTCAAGAAATGTGGCATCTCTACCACAACCTTTGTGAAGTAGCAAATAAAATAATATCCAAAACAATCTTTGGATATCCAACAAATTGACCCTTTACGATCATTTCCAATTTATCGGTGTTGACTTTGATATAAGCTGAACAACCCCAAATCTTAACATGCTTAAGACAACTTTCTTCCATGCCATATCTCATAAGGTGTGGAAGCTTTGATGGAATCTATCGAAAATATACAAAGCTAATTCTAATGCAAATCCCTAAAAGGAGATTGGCATATCAGTATAGCTCATTATACTACGTACCATATCTAATAGGGTACGATTTCTCCTTTCAGATACACCATTCAGCTGTGGTGTTCTTGGAGGAGTTAGCTGGGAAACAATGCCATGTTCTCTCAAGTATTCATCAAATTCAGTACTCAAATATTCACCTCCATGATCTGATCGAAGAGCTTTAATACTCTTTCCTGTTTGATTTTCTACTTCAGATTTAAATTCTTTGAACTTTTCAAAGGATTTATGTTTGTATTTCATCAAATACAAATACCCAAACCTTGATTTATCATCAGTAAAGGTAATAAAGTAATGAAAACTGCCTCTAGCCATTTCCTTAAATAGACTGCATACATCACTATGTATTAGCTCCAAAATATTTTCAGCCCTTAGCCCTTGTCCAACAAAGGGTGATCTAGTCATTTTGCCCTGAAGGCAAAATTAACAAGTTGGAGTAGGCTCAGAGCCCAATGAGGATAGAATCCCCATTTTCTCCAGTTTTGCAATCCTATCTTTTGTAACATGACATAACCTTAAGTGCTAAATATATTTTGAACTTGAGTTGGTTTTAACCATGGCATTGCATTCATTTAGATAACTTGCATTCAATTTGTGTTTGTCATTATTATATAAATAATAAAGACCATCATTCATATAAACCGAACCAACATATTTATTTCCAAAATAAATATTACAAAGATCATCTGTGAACTGAAATTCATAGCCATTTCTAGTCAAGCTAGATATAGAAATTATATTCTTAAAAGCATCAGGTACATATAAAATATTATCCAAACACACAAACATGTCCAAACATGTAAAAAGATTTAGATCCTATGGCCAAAGCTTCAACAGTTGAGCCATTGCCAATCTGTACTCTAACATCTTCAGAACGCAAGCTGCTACTATTTGCTAGTTTCTGCATATCATGAGAAATGTGAGAACTGGCACTAATATCTAAAACCCAAGCTGTAGATGTGTCACACCCTACTCCCCCGTAAGATATAACATGATTTCGTACTACACCTAATGAATTACCGTACTTCGCCTATTGATAACCCATTAGATATACTACAAGGAGTTTTAAAACAATTTTCATGAAATTTAAACCATCGATTAAAATCTGGTGTTATAAAAATTTTTTCAAAATTTCAATAAAGTGCCAGCTGTGTTTTGAGAAAACAGTTCTTCAAACCTAAAAAGGAAAACACTCCTAATATGTTTTCTCAAATACAACTCCAATAACTTTATTTCAACTCACAGTTCAAATCTCAATAATCAAATCAATTCATTTTCAAACCAATCTCATTATAAAAGAAACATTTCATTGATTACAAGACTCAAAAATTAATATTACAAAACTATTCAGGTAAATGAAACCTCAAATTTACATTTACAATAATTTACAATTAATTACATACCAAAATATTTTACAAGAGTTTTTACACAACTGCTCAAATAATTTACATACATATTATTACATGCATACATTAAAACCTGTGTACATGGGTATACCTGGAGCTTATCTGAATGTCTCTTCAAGGAAGCTTACTCAATTGCTTTATGCTCTTTTCACCTGCGACAGCATACAAAGCTATCGCTAAGTGGTGAACTTAGTGGTGCACAACTATAACTTAAAACATAGTTCAATATACCTTAGCAAAATTACAGTAAATAATTTGGAAATTAGGAAACTCATCAAATTCCAAAAATCAAATTATTCATTGCCAATAACATAAATCATTTGTATGAAATGACTTTGATCGTGAAATTCAATTTATCAAATCACAACCAAACATTTTAGGTAATTTCAACATTCTTTACTATTCAAAAACATTCTTTATCTCGAAAACCGTTCTTTATCTCAAAATTCATTCTTTATCTCAGTAACTATGCAAGACTAATCCAAAAGGGCCATTTTCGGGGTGATTCTAACTCCCAATGGTCGGGGAGGTCGAATTGGCTTCTAACTCCCTATGATCGGGGAGGTCGAATCATCGTGCACAGTATACATCACAATATGAATCTTCTGAAAGGGCCATAACATAAAAAAACTTAGATCTAACCTCTAATAAGAGGAGAATCTAAGCATGTGCATGTATCATGGTAATCAAAACACAACTAACTCCATTGTCTTCTCAACAAATGAGAGAGACGGGTAATAACCTAGTCAAACATATATAGTGAGATATAAAACAATATCACAATCCTTTTAGTGATCATAAATCACAATACAATTCGATTCAAAGTCAATTCCAATATCCAATAATTTTTATGCTCATCACAATTCAAATAATAAATTTGCATTTTTCCATGCAAATTGCCCATCACAATTGAAAACATGTTCTATCACAATTTTCCAAAAACATAATTTATTCAATTCACAACAATGCTTAATATTTGTGGAAATACCATTTCACAAAGCTAAATTCATACATTCTATAACAATTTCAATAATCATTGAATTAAATCCAATGCTTGTTAAACATAATACATAAGAAAAATATGTCATTTAATCATATGAAATATTCAGAACAAAATCAATTAAAAACTAGTAGTGCACAAACCTGATTTGAGTCGGTCCTAGGCCTTGACTCAATGTTCTTTATGCTTCTCAATATCCTTATCAACTAAAACACACAATTTAAAGTATTTTAGTACTCAATGAATTTGTTTCCAACCATAAAATCCAATATCTAAATTTTCTTGGTACTATTCTCTTCAATTCATTTCATTAGTCAACCTATAATGTTGACCCTTGATGTACTCTAAGTGAGTCAATTCTAATGTTACCAATATGTCACATTTTATAGGCCTTTAGTGTTGGTATAAGTTACCAATTTCATTTTCAAGTGTATTTCATTTTATTGCAATTTACCGAAATTCGGTGTACTATTTTGACCTAGCCGGACAACCTAGTTCCCTCAGTTTTTGGGTTTCGGTCCAAACTACAAACTTGTAGGTCTATGTCTTATTGCTTGCGGGGCAAAATTTCAGGTCATTCTGAGTTGTGTAGACCAAGATATGGTCAATTTACCAATGCTAAACAGAATACACTAAAGTGGTAGGCTTAGGCCATATTTAGGTCATTTTCACTTCGGCCAGTTTTGGTACCTGAACTTGTGCAAGATATTTGGCTTGGTTCTAGCCATTTCTGGGCTTTGGTGTTTTCATAAGAATTGTAAATATATGTCTCAACTATTCATGTAAAAATTTTAGGTCAATTGGACCTGTTTTGAGTAAGTTATGGTCAAAACACTAACTACTGCCCAAATGGTAAATTTTCAGGCTTTCAAGTCACTAATCCGGATTTTGTCATTTTTCAAGTCACCTTCTAGGCAAAATTTTTGTAAGCTTCCTTCATGAAAGTTGGCACATTTTGTGCCTAGTTTCACCTCCAATTGGTCTAATACCAATTGGAGTCACACACTTAAGGTTCTAAGCCAAAACACACACTGCCCTACTACACACTTCTTCATCACATACCCATTACACATTTTATACTTACCAAACTACTTCCTTCATGCCAATTCTGGTTTGTACCTTAACATTAACACACTTTACTTCACATTTTTGGTCATTTTAGCAGCTTGTAACCACTCTCAGTATGCACACTATAATACAGAATTTTCCAAAGTCCCATTCACAACAATTAAAGTCCCATTTACAATAATTCAACAACATGAATATACCTCTTTTCCATGCCCAAATTCAAACAATTATTTATATACACATGCTGCCATCAATGACAACATAACTCAATAATATTTCATGAACTCAAACACTTCAATCTTCTTCATGAGGCTGCCATAAGTTTACACATACCCATCAACCTCCATTTGCAATTTTCAAGCTTACAAATCAAACCTTACTCTTGGAATTCAACTACAATACAATCAAACATTTAAATCATCATTCAAACCACTATTTACGTGCAAAAACAAACTGTTCATAGTGAAGTTCCACGGCTGCCAAAATGTACATTTCCAGTAATTCATCAAACTTTAAAAATTCTTCCATAAATCAATTACCCGCAACCTTGGTTACACTTTTAATGAAACAAGAATTGAAAACACTCACTTACCACTTTTAAAGTTCATCAAAACCTCACCAAAACTTAACTTTCTTGCTGCCTATCTACTGCCCATGGTGTGAGGATCACTTTTAAGGAAGGGACTTACAAGAATTTATGGCTTGAAGGCGGTGAAATGAGAGCTTGCATGCAATTTGGCTATGGAGGTTTCTCTCCCTTGTTTCAGTTGGTTTTTCCCAAGGTTGAAGATGACAGAATTTTTCTACCCAAGGGTTGATTAGTGGTCCACTTAAGTGGTGTTAGTGTTAGTAGTATGCCCTAGAGCATATCATTTAGTATGTATCTTGTACATATTTTTATTAATAAAAGGCATTTCCACTTTTCCGTTTACATAATATATTTATGTGTAATAGAAAAGGTCCATTGATATTTTGTTAGAAATATTATTCTTAAGTTGTTAAGAATATGTGTGACAATATTTCTAGCACAAAGTATCATAAATAGGTTCACAATCGAGGATACTTCATAATAAGGACATGACTTATCCAGAAAGATTGTATTCATGTTTGTTCCCAAGTTATTTATATGAGATATAAATAAGATGGAATGGTGAGTCTCATGCCATATAACAAACATGATAGGCACTTATAAATGATAAGTAGGCGAACCGGTGACACTTATGACAAGTACATGGAGTTTACTCTTGTCAATGTTTTGTCATAAATCATATCTGCATATAATCTTTAGACTGAGATAGCACAGTTATCTTGTATATAGGTAGTTTGAGTTTGATCTGTTTTCATACTTGTACTATGTATGGGTATATGGGCATGTGTTGGCTCTGCTAGTTATATATGGAGGTAGGTGTTGATCAAGAAGAATCTGTTCCTCTAAGTAAATAGAGATAAAATCCTATGTTCATTTAATTGTTCTTGATGTTTCAAGTTCTGGCGGAGACAGATAGATTTATTGAGAAAAGAGTTTCGATGAGAAAAATCTTTTAATCAAGCTGGAATTAAAAGAACATAATATTCATAGCAAATGGAGTTTGACATAAACCATGACTCCTTGAGTTGGGATTTTGTAGAGAGATTCTAGTGCATGGTAACATATGATTATAGGTTCATTTAAGGTAAATCTTATTACTAATTGGGTGGCCATGGCATGCTATGCTAGGTGTTAACCATGGTCTATGAGGTTCATAAAATGATTTAGAGAAATAATTTATGGTAAGAAAGAGTTATGATGATATTAAGAGTTGATATCATGTCTCATTGCCAATTAGTGATGAGCCTAGTAAGTCACACACATACACAAGTTATCACCTATTTAAATATGATTTAATTAATTAATTAAAGAGTTTAATTGATTAATTAAATAGATTTGGTTTGCAATAAAATTGCAAAGTCCTAGCATGACTTGAAACCAAATCTAGATTATTGGATGTGTAGTATAAATTAAATTTATATTTAAAGTGTTTAAATATGAATTTAATTGATGAGAAATTAATTAATAGAGATTAATTAATTAATTTATATTTGATATAAATTAATTAGAAGAAGAAAATAATTATTTTGGGTTAAGAACTCAAAATTAAGACACGAGCATTTTGGTCATTTTGCGGTGTGACACGTGGCACTATGAGCTGCTGAAACAAGGCATAACACCTAAGCTTGCCAAAAGTTATTTAATCAAGTAAGATGATTAAAATCAAGATTAAATATAGGTTTGACACTTGGCACAATGTGATTGGGTCACTTAAACCTAGAGCTAATCAAAAGGTGACATGTGGCTAGGGTTTAATGTGTTAACCTAGCTATTTAAGTGTGGTTATGAAAAGAAAACATAACCAGCAGCCTCTCCTCTCAATTGTCACGCCACTTTGAGCCTCTCCAGCTATTTCTCTTCATCTCTCATCAATTCAAAGAGATTAGCCATCAATCTCTTGAATTAAGAACACTAGAAATTGTTTCTAGTGTCCTGTTTACATCTTTAATCTCTTAAAAGGCAGAACTTGATTTTCTAATTAATAGAAAAAGCTTTAGAAGCTATTCAAGGGCTGCCATAGGTGTTCTTGGTGTGGACAAGCTAGAGGGACAACATTTGGCGTCCTGAAGACGAATCTCAAAGGCGCAGACACGCTGCAGCACATCAAGAGGTTAGTGTAATCGTTCTTGATTTAATCTAGGGTTCTAAAATTAATCTGATTAATTTTAAAATCTTAAATGGCAAATACAGATCCAAAACATATTAAAAGAGTTTTAATATGTTGTTTATCATTGAAATCAAATAGATAAAAATAAATCTTGCATGGTGCATGTGACCCTAGGTGAAAATTTTTGAATTCAATGGTATAATCTTGTGTTTTTCACGCTTCCGTTCCTTCAGTTAGTTGAGCACTAATTGAATAAAAGGGTATTTTAATGTTAAACTTTCCAAATTTTCACATTTTTCTCTAATCTTTTGCTATTTAGATTATGTACCACTATTTTAATTTTTCATGACATTTTCTAAGTGCAATATCATATTTTTAATGGACATCTAGGTCAAAAGATAACTCGGGGTGTCAAATGACCACAATGCCCCTATTCGGGTTGCATTCCCAATTTTTCGATAACACCAAGTTTTGTCATTTTCTCGATTTCTCACTTTTCTTTGTACTAATTAATTAATTTTTCTTTGATATTTCTAAATACATTTATACTTCAATAGATGTTTATTTAAGTCTGAAAAATATTTTCGGGGTTCCGCGGTCGAGGCTAGTCAACGGTCCACGCCGCAACTTCGCACGATCACCCATCGCTATGGTTCTTGGCTCGTTTAACTTGGTTACATTTCATTGCTATTATTTTTCCTTTGTTTTTCTTGTATTTTCTTTTCTTGTATTTTATTATTTTATGTCTCTTCACCCATATCTAAGTGTAGTTCTAGGCATCCTAGCTGTCCGGACAGACACTATCACCGGAACAGTAGAACGCACTACCGAACATAGGAGTGTTATAATTCTCCCCCCCTTAAAATAAATTTCATCTTGAAATTCTACAGCATCGGTTTACGAGCAATTTGATCTTTGTCTCCTCATGTCCTCTTCCAAGGAGAAACTTTAAGGAATACCTTATTATCCACTGCATATTTAATATCTCTTCTCTTCAGATCAACATAGGACTTCTGACGGTCTGATGCAGCCTTGAGTTGATCTCTAATCAATCTGATCTTTTCCTCTGTCTGCTGAACAATTTCTAGCCCAATCATCTTCCTTTCACCTACTTCATCCCAACATAGGGGAATTCTACACTTTCTGCCATATAAAGCTTCATATGGAGGCATCCCAATGCTTGATTGATAGCTGTTGTTATAAGCAAACTCAATCAAAGGCAAGTGTATATCCCAACTAGCTTCAAACTCAATCGCACAAGCTCATAGCATATCCTCCAATATCTGAATTACCCTCTCGGTGGCCATGCATGCGTGAGTGGAATGCCGTCTTTGAAGTTCAATCTAGTTCCTAGGGCTCTCTAAAGACTACCCTAATCTAGAAGTGAACCTAGGATCTCTGTCTGATACAATCGATATTGGCACTCCATGCAGTTTTACAATCTCATTTGTGTACAATCTGGCCAATCTCTCCAACTATAGTCCATCAGGACTGGCAAAAAGTGAGCAGACTTAGTTAATCTATCAACTATAACTCATACTGCATCATGACTATTTTGTGTCCTCGGAAGTCTCATCATAAAATCCATAGTTATCCGTTCCCTTACAATGTTTCATAGGGTGCCGTTTGTATGCTAGCTTGGCACTTATTATTGTATACAAATTCTGTTAGTGGGAGGTATCTGTCCCATCTCCCCTCAGATTCAAGGACACAAGTTCTCAGTATATTCTCGAGGGCTTATTACATTTTATAGGTTATTATTATCATTTCATTTCATTATTTATAGAAACTCAATGAGTTTCAAAATTTACCTGAATTACTTGTTTCGACTGTCCATCCATCTGAGGATGATAAGTCGTACTGATATCTCTAAACTTATAGCAATTACTATGGTACAGGTAGTTCACATTATTGTAACCGAGTTACTGACTCCAGCTACCTTACAAGTGTAGTCTTTCAACAGGCTAGTTCTGAAGTTTTAAATTTCTGACTAAAATTTTCACATTTATTTTTCGTAATAGTACTCTATTCGAGCGTAACTATATCAATTATAGATTACTTACAAATATTCTTATTTTATTATACCACGAGGAAGCACGTAGCTTTACACAATAATCCGTGCCTGCATCAGTAATATGCACACAATACAAACATCGAGAACATTACATAGTCACTACGTTATAACCTCATGGGCTAGGTTTTCTAACATCTTATCTTTCTCGAATCCACTAATATCCTAAACCAATTCTAATTAAAATATCTCTTGACAATTACTAGCAGTAACATCTTTTCCCTTATTTAGACCAATTCTATTACTGTAACTTACTTTTAGGTCCTCTTGCCTCACATTAAGTAGGCTCGCCAATTAGCTTTATAATTTATGGTGTGTTAGAAAATACTTTTAGCTAACAATTCTTCCAAAATTAATGTCAATCATACTTGTTATTATAGTTTTTATTCTAAAGACTAGTCACTAATGCATCAAAATTCATTCCCATGTAAAGGAATAGCAACAGAACATATAGTTTTAATGCTAACACGCAACTAAGTAATGCTGGGATAAAATAATAATTAATTGTTTCTTTCAAAAATTAAGAACTTACCAACAGCTACATCTGAAGTTTTATTCTTTCTGCTTGGCGCATAGTGGATGCTCTGACTGGTGCGCTACTATGTTTGGGTTGATTCACTATGTTATGGTTGTGAGGAGTACCAACTCTATTCCTATCTCGACCTTTACTGACTGTCTGTGAACTTTGGAGAGTAGATCGAGGTGCTCTAGTACAATCTCTAACAAAGTGTCCAAGCTTTCCACAATTATAGCAGGCTCCAGAGGCCTTACGACAAATACCTCTATGTAGCTCACCACAAACATGGCAGAAATGGGCAGAATAGGAACTTCTGGTTGTTCGACGACTAGATCTTGGTGTTCTCTGCCCTGATGATCAGCCTCTGTCATATCCCTGAGCTCAGGGTTCCTCAAATTCTTTTCTCTTCCCTAATTTACTGTTCGAGCTTTAACCCATAGGTTTCTCTCTCTTCTCTATTTCACACTGCCCTTGTGGGGGTTGGGTTTGTGCTTGAGCTTGGTGTGAGTATCACCATTTGTTGAAAAAAAGTGGCCATTCTTTGGGCCATTTGTGCAGTAATTTGTACCGATAAAACTGGTATAGTCAGGCCTTCGACACTTTGTGGGGCTGGGGCCTCAACTTGTATTTCTGCCATCACAGACTGTTCTATTGTCCCATTCTTCTCTTCCATATCTTTTCACAGGATTTTCTATTCATGTACAACCAACACAAGGAGATTCCTCTCCATTAGTTCATGTTTATGACGTAAATGTACTATAGTATTAAACATTTGAGCAGTTGTAGTTACCAACAAAAAGATTTCAAATTCACAGTTCAAAATTTACTTTAAAACCATTGCTCTGATACCACAAAACATGTCACACCTTACTCCCCCGTAAGATGTAACATGATCCAGTATTACACCTAATGAATTATCGTACTTCGCCTACCGATAACCCATTACATATACTACAAGGGATTTTAAAATAATTTTCATGAAATTTAAATCATCGATTAAAATCGTGTTATAAAATTTTTCAAAATTTCAAAGAAAGTGCAGTGTGTTTTGAGAAAACAGTTCTTCAAACCTGAAAAGGAAAACACTCCCAATATATTTATTCAAATACAACTCCAATAACTTCATTTCAACTCACAATTCAAATCTCAATAATCAAATCAACTCATTTTCAAACCAATCTCATCATAAAAGAAATATTTCGTTGATTGCAAGACTCAAAAATTAATATTACAAAACTATTCAAGTAAATAAAACCTCAAATTTACATTTACAATAATTTACATTTAATTATATACCAAAATATTTTACAAGAGTTTTTATACAACTGCTCAAATAATTTACATACATATTATTACATGCATACATCAAAACCTGTGTACATGGGTATACCTGGAGCTGATCTGAATGTCTCTTCAAAGAAGCTTACTCAATTGCTCTATGCTCTTTTCACCTGTGATAGCATACAAAGCTATCGCTGAGTGGTGAACTCAGTGGTGCACAACTATAACTTAAAACATAGTTCAATATACCTTAGCAAAATTACAGCAAATAATTTGAAAATCAGGATACTCATCAAATTCCAAAAATCAAATTATTCATTGCCAATAACATAAATCATTTGTATGAAATGACTTTGATCGTGAAATTCAATTTATCAAATCACAGCCAAACATTTTAGGTAATTTCAACAAAATCAATTATACATAAATCATAATTGAAATCACAATTCTTTACTATTCAAAAACATTCTTTATCTCGAAAACCATTCTTTATCTCAAAATCCATTCTTTATCTCACTAACTATGTAAGACTAATCCGAAAGGGCCATCTTTGGGGTGACTAACTCCCTATGGTCGGGGAGGTTGAATCATCGTGCACAGTACACATCACAATAATGAATCTTCCGAAAGGGCCATAACATAAAAAAACTTAGATCTAACCTCTAATAAGAGGAGAATCTAAGCTTGTGCACGTACCATGGTAATCAAAACATGACTAACTCCATTGTCTTCTCAACAAATGAGAGAGACGAGTAATAACTTAATCAAACATCTATAGTGAGATATAAAATAATATCACAATCCTTTTAGTAAGCATAAATTACAATACAATTCGATTCAAAGTCAATTCCAATATCCAATAATTTTTATGCTCATCACAATTCAAATCATAAATTTGCATTTTCCCATGCAAATTGCCCATCACAATTCAAAACATGTTCTATCACAATTTTCCAAAAACATAATTTATTCAATTCACAACAATGCTTAATACTTATGGAAATACCATTTCACAAAGCTAAATTCATACATACCATAACAATTTCAATAATCATTGAATTAAATCCAATGCTTGTTAAACATAATACATAAGAAAAATATGTCATTTAATCATATGAAATATTTAGAACAAAATCAGTTAAAAACTAGTTGTGCACAAACCTGATTTGAGTCACTCCTAGGCCTTGACTCAATGTTCTTTATGCTTCTCAATATCTTTTTCAACTGAAACACACAATTTGAAGTGTTTCAATACTCAATAAATTTGTTTCCAACCATAAAATCCAATATCTAAATTTTCTTGGTACTATTCTCTTCAATTCATTTCATTAGTCAACCTATAATGTTGACCCTTGATGTACTCTAAGTGAGTCAATTTTAATGTTACCAATATGTCATATTTTATAGCCCTTTAGTGTTGGTATAAGTTACCAAATTCATTTTCAAGTGTATTTCATTTTATTGCAATTTACCGGATTTCAGTGTACTATTTTGACCTAGCCGGACGACCTAGTTCCCTCAGTTTTCGGGTTTCGGTCCAATCTACAAACTTGTAGGTCTATGTCTTATTGCACGCGGGGCAAAATTTCTGGTCATTCTGAGTTGTGTAGACCAAGATATGTTCAATTTACAAAAGCTGGATAGAATGTACTAAAACGGTCGACTTAGGTCATTTTTAGGTCATTTTCACTTCGGCCAGTTTTGGTACCCAAATTTTTGCAAGCTATTTGGCTTGGTTCTGGCCATTGCTGGTTTTTGGTGTCTTCATAAGAATTGTAGATATATGTCTCAACTATTCATGTAAAAATTTCAGGTCAATTACGTAACACCCCTCACCCGACTACAGTGTAGCCGAGCAAGGCATGCTACATTTGGTGCTGGAGCACCCTAACTTATCTTACTTTATTTTTTTTAATAATTTTGAATTCGTTTAATTTAACATCAATTATTTTTCGACAGAGAAACTAGCGGAGTTTCTCCTATTTTATTATCGTTTGACATATTTCAATATTCACCTGTTTGAAATTCAATAATATTTCAAAATAAAATCTTATCCATGCTAATCATAATTATCTCATCAATAATTCTCATAGTTTTCTCATATTTCAAATCTTATCCATACATTTTAATTTCATAATCATTTCCATACTCATATCATCATTTGAAAAATCATTATGTAATTCAAATCTATACTCATTTGTACAAATTCATTCGTGCTCCATTCTTATAGCAAAATTCTCAAATTTGCATTAATTTACATCATTTGCAATAATTAAATAAATCCTTAACTTACATGATATACAAATTAATTACAATTTGCTAATTTATATTACAATATAAGAAATAAATAACATACACAAAATACATGATATGCTTAATGTGAGCCCTATCTACATGCATTGCTGAGGAGGTGACAACCTTGAACGCTCTGCAGATAAGAACTCCAAAATCTCTGTTTAGTATTCGCTGGGCTTTAACTTCAGTACTTGCGCGAGGAAACAATTCCATCGTGCTAAGCATTGCTACTTAGTGGTGCAATAATATAATAAGGAAATAATATACAAATAAAGATAGAAATTTAAATAATTAAGATTTATTTATACTTCACATGCGATTCTAAAATTTAATATGTTTTATCGTAATTTAGTCTTCTTTGGAAGTGTTTATTTCGCCAATGTACAGTAATAATGTACAAAGAAAAATGATCTAAAAATAATAAATATATGCTTATATTATCATGTAAGTCACATTTGCAATATTTATGTGTGTTATAATTTTTCTTTGCTAATCTTTTAGCATTTTCTCAATACTTTCTAGGTTGTCTCAGATTATTTCATAATAAGTAAATTTTGAAATCGGTCCAGTTCATTTCGATTCTTTCTAATAAATAATTATTCTAATTTATTTTAGGACATCTTACTCATTTATTTAATTTCTAATATTTTTTTATTACTAATATTCTTAACTTATTTCAATAAATTTCATCGCCCAAGTAACCTATGACAGCCGACTAAATCGGATAACGGTCGTTGGCACCGACACCGTGGTGTCTCGTCATTATACCATGGGACGTAGAACGTCAACCACATATGCAGTCAGTGTGGCTAAAAAGCCATGATAACACATAATCGGGCATAAAAGCCATGAATGTTGGCATAAAGCCATGAATACGGGCATAAAGCCATGAATACAGGCATAAAGCCTTTCGCAGTACTGCTAAAACAATCCCTTATTGGCATGCCAATCTATCCAATCTGACACACGTGTCTAGGCAATACATGGGCACATAGCACCATTAAGAGTTTATATGTTTCATCATTTCATTATATTTTTCGTTTATATATTTTATAGCATTTAATTTTGTTTATAATGGAAACATAATTTCCAAATTCATATTTCTAGGTAATTTATGCATTCATTGTAATATTCATACTAATTACAATTCACATTCATTTAATCTCATGTACCATTCACATTCAAAACATCTTTCCTTTCTCTCTTGATGGGAACCTAAATCACAAATGACACTTTTATCACATTTATTCATTCAACAATCTATTCATGTAAGTACATTTCATACTTCAAGTTGTATTGCTAATATATTATGAACTCCATTGGTGTTGGGAGTATAAGTCTCAACAATCCATCTAGGTTAATTTCATTTCATATTCAAGTGGTATCACTCATGTTTTATTAAACCTACTAGTAATGGGAATACAAATCTTAATTATATATTCACATAAATTAAATGTTCATTAAGTCATTTAGGTAAATTACTATTTCTATTCCAAGTAATCCATGAATGTTTCATGGATTCCAAATTTCATACCTTAATTTCCTTGACCAATTTAGTTATTATACTTTGTGTCTTTGTATTACTATTCACATTACTATTCACTCAAATTGTTGACTTTTTAATACATAATAAATTTATTGAAACTAAGTTCTCAAAGATACCACATTTTGCATTCAAAATTTGTAGGTATTGGTTGCCAATACCATTTCCAAGCTTAATATTAATTGGGCAGAATTTTCAGTTTTCATGCCTTGTGTTTACTGTTCCATTGGTCAATTTTGCAATGGGAATTTGGAAAAATGATCAACATGAAAGTTATTTTTTCTAGTTGAATTTCTTTTTTTGAATCACTCCATTTGGAGTTTTGTAGCTCAAGTTATGGTCATTTTACCATAGCGGCGGATGAAATTTTACGGGTGACCATATCTACAATGCATGAACAGTGACTTCAACTCACTCGTTAGATAGGTTCTGGTCATAATTTGGGTTAGGTTTCTTCATGAAAGTTGTTGGTCTATATCTCAGCTTGCTGTGGGTAAAATTTCAGGTCAATTGGACCATTCTACACTGAGTTATGGCCAAATAACCAAACACTGTTCATTTGGTCATTCTGCAGAAATAGACTGCAGGTCACCCGGATTGGGGCAAGCTTTTGGTCCACTTGGTTTGGTCTTATGGGCATGGTTTCTTCACAAAGTTGTGCCATTATGTGTCTAGTTTCATGTCCAATTGGCCAAATACCAATTGAACCTCTACAATTCATTTTATGGCTGCCCAAACCTGCTGGACTCATCTCCAATTCTATAGGTCACCTAGGGTAGCCACACAAAACCTAAATCCCATCACTAAACACACTTCATTTCTTGTTTACCAATAACCAAATGATCACTAATTGACCATTAAAACTCACTTTCATCATTACACGATCAAAGTCTCAATTTCATGCTCAAACCCTAACTCAAATTTCTAATTCATGGCATACACACACCAAACTCATACCAAATCACTTTATCCATCATTTATACTCATCAATAACATAATTAAGCCACTTAATTTCATCAAAAACCAACAATCCTTAAACTTTCTCATGGCTGCCAAATTTAGAGATTTCATTTACTCAAGTTTTTCTTTTAATTTCACACAATTTCTACTTGATTTAGCATGCTTACAAGATTAAAGAAAGAAAAGAAATTGTTTAGGGCACTAACCTCTTGTAGCTAAAATCCAAGCCAACCAAGACTTTAATTTTTCTTTACTTTCTTACTCTTTCTTGGCTGCCAAATACTTCTCCTTGGTGTGGGTATAATTTTTAGTGAAGGGAGGATAAGGTTTTAAGGTGAATTGAAGTGGGAAATGAAGCTTAAGGGAGCTTTAATGGTGGAACCTCTTCTCTCTCTCTCTCTCAACATTTTTTTGCTGCCCAAAGGTTGAAGATGCAGATTGGTTTTTCAATTTTTTGGTCTCTTTTATCTCTTTTAATGAGTTTAACAAATTGTGATTGGTTGAGGAAATTTAAATGACATCATATGATGTCATAATTAGCATTTTCTTTCATTTTCTTTTCTTCTCTTCTCTACTCATTTTCAATTTAATTTTTAGCAATATTTATTCATATTTTAGATCATAATAATTATTTGCTTAACTGGACAAGTCGGCCAAAAATCATCTCTGAAGACGAAATGACCAAAATGCCCTCCGTTTGGCTTAATGAGGCCAAAATTATGCATCTGGAATTGAAAAATTTTTCTAAACCTTTTCTTGGCATTCTAATGCCATAGAAACCTCAATGACTCCTCTCTGGAGTTCCAAAAATTATTTTATGAATTTTACCCCAGGTCTAGGACTCCTAGTTGCGAGAACCGCAACTTCCTACTAGGTTACCCATCGCTAGGGCACCGGCTCATTTAACTTGGTTGTATTTTATTTCTCAAATTTTTCCTAAATTTTTCTTATTAATATTTGAGTTATTTATGACTCCTCACTCTAGTCTAATTATTTTTCCAGACGTTCTAGCTATCCGGACCGACACCGGTCATTAGAACAGTAGAATGTACGTAATTGTTACAGTGAGGGTGTTACAAATTAGACTTGTTTTGAGTAAGTTATGGTCAAAACACTAACTACTGCCCAAATGGTCAATTTTCAGGCTTTCAAGTCACTAATCCAGATTTGGTCATTTTTCAAGTCACTTTTTAGGCAAAATTGTAGTAAGCTTCCTTAATGAAAGTTGGCACATTTTGTGCCTAGTTTCACCTCCAATTGGTCTCATACTAATTGGAGTCACACACTTAAGGTTATAAGCCAAAACACACACTGTTCTACTACACACTTCTTCATCACATACCCATTACACATTTTATACTTACCAAACAACTTCCTTCATGCCAATTCTAGTTTGTACCTTAACATTAACACACTTTACTTCACATTTTTTGTCATTTTGGCAGCTTGTAACCACTCTCAATATGCATACTATAATATAGAATTTTCCAAAGCCCCATTTACAACAATTCAACCACATGAATATACCTCTTTTCTATGTCCAAATTCAAACAATTATTTATATACACATGCTGCCATCAATGACAACATAATTCAATAATATTTCATGAATTCAAACACTTCAATCTTCTTCATGAGGCTGCTACAAGTTTACACATACCCATCAACCTCTATTTGTAATTTTCAAGCTTACAAATCAAACCTTACTCATGGAATTCAACTACAATACAATCAAACCTTTAAATCATCGTTCAAACCACTATTTACATGCAAGAACAAACTGTTCATAGTGAAGTTCCATGGCTACAAAATGTACATTTTCACTAATTCATCAAACTTTAAAAATTCTTCCATAAATCAATTACCCACAACCTTGGTTACACTTTTAATGAAACAAGAATTGAAAACACTCACTTACCACTTTTGAAGTTCTTCAAAACCTCACCAAAACTTAACTTTCTTGCTGCCTATCTACTGCCCATGGTGTGAGGATCACTTTTAAGGAAGGGACTTACAAGAATTTATGGCTTGAAGGTGGTGAAATGAGAGCTTGCATGCAATTTGGCCATGGAGGTTTCTCTCCCTTATTTCGGCTGGTTTTTCCTAAGGTTGAAGATGACAGAATTTTTCTGTCCAAGGGTTGATTAATGGTCCACTTAAGTGGTGTTAGTGGAGCACTAAATTTTCCCTTATCTTTTGCTATTTAGATTATGTACCACTATTTTAATTTTTCATGACTTTTTCCAATTGTAATATCATTTATTTTTAATGGACATTTAGGTCAAAAGACGACTCGGGGTGTCAAATGACCACAATACCTCTGTTCGGGTTGCATTCCCGATTTTTCGGTAACACCGAGTTTTTTCGTTTTCTCGATTTCTCATTTTTCTTTGAACTAATTAATTTATTTTTCTTTGATATTTCTAATGACATTTATACTTCAATAGATGTTTATTTAAGTCTTAAAAATATTTTCCAGGGTTTCCCACGGTCCAGGGCTAGTCAACGATCCATGTTGCAACTTCCCGGTGCGGTCACCCATCGCTATGGTTCTCGGCTTGTTTAACTTGGTTACATTTCATTGCTATTATTTTTCCTTTGTTTTTCTTGTATTTCATTATTTTATGTCTCCTCACCCTTATCTAAGGGTAGTTCTAGGCATTCTAGCTGTCTGGACAGACACTGTCACCGGAACAGTAGAACGCACTACCGAACATAGGGGTGTTACAAAATGAACTATGAGTATCATCAGAATCTAAATAACAAGATATGGACATACCTTTTGAAGGTCTGTCCTTCTTGTCCTTCAGAAAAGCAAGATACTCTGGGTAGTTCCTTTTCCGATGCCCATCCTAATGCCCATCCTTCTAGCAGTAGAAACACTTTCCTTTGCCTCCATCAGCTTTAGTGTTCCCTTTTTGTTTAGCTATTTTCTTGGAAGGACCAGGAATTTGAGGTTTCTTTTTCTGATTGCCCTTCTTCTTGTTGGACTTTCCAGTAGAAAAAGGTGCAATCAAAGCTATCTCTTTTCCTTTATTACCTGGCATATTCTTTTGGGCAGTAACTAGCATGTTGAGTAAACCAGCCAAGGTGTATTCCTGCTTAGTCATATGGAAATTTGTCACAAAATTCCCAAAAGACTCAGGAAGGGACTGAAGGATCAAATCCGTCTGTAGTTGGAAATCCATGTTGAAGTTAAGATGTTCCAACTGCTCAATCAGCCGAATCATCTTGTGGACATGATCCCCAACATTCTGTCCCTCGGACATCCTCATGCGGAACAGCTGTCTAGATATCTCATACCTAGCATTCCTGTTGTGCTCATCATAGAACTCTTGTAGGTGAAGGAGGATCTCACTTGCACTCTGCATGTTTTCATGCTGCTTCTGTAACTCATTACTCATAGAAGCAAGAATGTAACACTTAGCTCTCATATCATGCTCCTTCCACTTATCCAAAGTTTCATGTTCCTCTTGGGTGGCCTCTGGAGGTAAGGGACGAGGAACATTTGAGTCTAGAATATATCCTATATGTTCAAGGTTCAGGACAAGCTTCAAATTTCTTAGCCAATCAGACAGATTAGGTCCTGTCAACCTATTGCGATCAAGTATGCTTGCAAGGATATTGGATGGTGGTGGTTGTTCTGTGCTCATTTTTATCAGAAAATTAACTACAGAAAATAACCAGATTAATTAGTAAATGTATCATGTAATTAACTAAAATAATTATGGTCTTTTAATCAAATTGGTCCTCTCACTAACTTAGCGAATCCTACACTTCCAAAGTAGAAAACGAAAATCCTAGTTAGATGGATTTCTAGTGGGTGATTGAATTCTTAAAATTCTATTGATCATCCTCAAGTACATCCATTATTGGAATTACAATAAACTATAAGTGAGCAACTCCTTGCCCATCACATCTCATGTGAGGTCCAATCCTTTACCTAGCCCCTAATGCTCAAAATCTCATGTACATCCATTATTGACTTATCTTGCATTAGTTAAGTTGATCCCATTGAGCTAGTAATTATGCAAATAATTTTAATGTCCTCAAGTACATCCAATATTGGCCACTAAACCATTTATATATTTACAACATCTCATGCTTAACAATTATTCTTAAGAAAATCTCTTAAATTAATTGCATCATATGCAACTATTTAAAATTTCTTAAAATAATTACCTCAATGGAGGGCCTATATTATAATTACTTTAATTATAGCATTTCTGTAACACCCCTAAGTTCGGTAGTGCGTTTTGCTGTTCCGGTGACCAGTGTTGTCCGGACAGCTAGGATGCCTAGAACTACACTTCAATATGAGTGAGGAGACATAAAATAATGAAATACAAGAAAAGAAAATACAAGAAAAACAAAGGAAAAATAATAGCAAAGAAATGTGATCAAGTTAAGCGAGCCGGGAACCCTAACGATGGGTGACCGCACCGGGAAGTCACGGCGTGGACCGTTGACTGGCCCTGGACCACGGAGAACCCTGGAAAACATTTTTAGGACTTAAGTAGACCCTTATTGAAGAATAAATCTCATTAGAAAGATCAAAGAAAAATTAAATAATTAGTACAAAGAAAAGTGAGAAATCGAAAAACAGACAAAACCCGGTGTTATCGAAAAATCGGGAATGTAACCCGAACAGGGGCATTATGGTCATTTGACATCTTGAATTGTCTTTTGACCTAAATGTCCATTAAAAATAAATAATATTACACTTAGAAAATAAAATGAAAATTTAATTTGGTGGTACCTAAAGTAAATAGCCAAAAGTGGAGTGAAAATGGTGTAAATAACACATTTAACATATTATATGATTAATTGAGTGAGTGGGCCACTAAAGGAATAAAACAAAAACATAATGGGGCAGCTGGAATTCCATTATACAAGCTGAAACTTGATCTTCTCCAAATGCTCTCAACCATGCCGAAATGAAGGATTAGAAATCCACCATTGCCGTTTTCTCTCAAGCTCATCTAACCCCCTCATTTCACTTCCAATCATTTAGGGCTCTTCATTAAAGATTGTCTACACATCATAAGGAAGAGCTTGATACCAAAATCAAGAAGTTTAATCAAGGTTTTGCAAGTTCCAACCATAGGTAAGTTTACATTTTTGAATATTGCTTTGTTAAACTTTGTGTACATGTTATGGGTGTTGGATTTGTGAAGAAAATTTTCAAGTTTGAGGAGTTATTGATATGTCCATTTTGGACAGCCATGGAGTTATGTATTTAATGATTTATTATTACATATATTTGATGTAAATTCATGTTGAGTAGAGGGATTTAATATCCTAGTAAGTTATTTCCATGAAAATGTGGTGATTGTGCACTTAAATTGGAGATTGACGAATTATGGACACTTTGGCATGGTGAAGCTTTGCGGCAGCCTTGGGACACTTTGATAAATGTATGAGTTCATGAAGGTATTGGCAGAATATTGACATTGAGGATTGATGGATATGTATATAGATTGGTTGTGTAAAGTGTATGTAAGAATGAGTTTATTTAGTGTATTAAGGATGTGTGTAATCTGCCCAAAGTGACTTTAAAGTGAAGTGGTATATGGTTTTGGTAATGTACCAAAACAGAATTGGTAAGGGAAGTGAACATATAGTAAGGTAAATGTGTCATTGATGTATGTTTAAGCAAGGTAATTAAGGGCAGTATGCATTTTAGCCTATAACTTTAAATGTGTAACCTCAATTGGTATGAGACCAATTGGAGGTGAAACTAGGCACAAAATGTGCCAACTTTCATTGAGAAAGCATACCAAAATTCTGCTTGCAAGGTGACATGAAAAATGACCAATTCGGATTAAGTGCAATTGAAACCTGAAAACTGACCATTTGGGCAGCAGTTAGTGTTTAGGCCATAACTCACTCAAAACAGGTCCAATTGACCTGAAATTTTAACCATGAATAGTTAAGACCCATACCTACAAGTCTTATGAAGACACCAAAGCCCAGAAATGACCAGAAGCAAGTCAAACAGCTTGCACAAGTTCGGGTCCAAAAACTGGCCGAACCAAAGTTGACCAAATTGACCTAAAATTGACCTAATTTGATGCCATTTGACCAGCAATAGTATAATGACCATAACTTGGTCTACTTAATTCAGAATGACCTAAAATTTTGCCCCGCGTTCCATAAGACATAGATCTACAAGTTTGTAGTTTTAACCGAAACCAGAAACTGAGGAACTAGGTCGTCCGACTAGGTCAAACTAGTATCCGGAATCGACAAGTTGCATTAAAATGCACTAAACAAGGAAATGAGTTTGGTAAACGTACCAACCCTAAAACCCTATCGAATGTGACATATTAATGACACTAAAACCTAATTTACCTAAAACGCATCGAGGGTCGGTATATTAGGTGATTGAGCAAATAATAGCCTTCAGTGAATTACTTATCGAACATTATCGTTAGAGACAGTTTAATTTAGTACTGAAACACTTCAAATTGTGTTTCTCAGTTACCAAAGACTCAGGAAAAGGGAAGGAAACGAGTCAGACCAGAGACGATTATCGGAGGTTTGTGCACAATTAGTTTTCAACTGATTTTGCTCTGAATAATATTTCATATGATTAATTGTATGTTATTGTTTTAAATTGTGTTTGTGCACAACAACTATTTCTTTTGAATTATTTTCAATTGAAATAAATTATGACTATTTGCATATTATTGTTTTAAGTTGTGAAATTGTGAAAAATGGTTTGAATGATATTTGATGGATACTTATTGATTGAAAAGCATTGTAATTGGTTTGAAACCACAGCTATCATGTACATTGATTGTATTCCTCGCTAGCTTGTCTAGTGGGATGAATTGAATTCCCTCTCTGGCTGAAGTGTTGAGGTGTGTGCCTGTTGAGGACGAATAGAATGAGTACTCATATTTTTGCTAGCTAGCTATGTTATTCCTCATTAGTCATTGACTTTTGGGATGAATTGAATACCTCATTAGCCATCGGCTTTTGGGATGAATTGAACTTGGGAACATGATTAAAGCTGTGTGTGATTTATTGATGCATATTGTAAGATTGTAAAATGAGTTTAAATTCTTATCGACATTCACCGTCTTTTGAATTTAGCTATGTTTTGATTACTGAGATTTATGGTAATATTGTGTTAAATTCCTTATGACATTATTGTCTTGAATTTAACTATGGTTTTAAGTATCCACTATTTATATGATTTATAAATTGTGATTTAAATTGTATTTGGTTAATGTTGTGCACCACTGAGACATTGTCTCGTGATAGCTTTATTCTTTGTCGTAGGTAGGCGAATGAGCAGGGTAGTAGACTAGGCTGCTAGTACCTCCAGCGAGAGACTACCGGGTATAATGAGTATACCAATATTTTGTATTTTGTAATGTAATGTATATTCACTGTATGTACATATTGTTGTTGGTTTTGAGCTGTTGTAAATAAAAATTGTACATTGAAGTCGTAAAATAATTATGAGTTATTTTGACTTGTAAAATTTGTATTATATTTCTTTTATCTCATCCTTTGAAAATACTGAAAAATTGTTGTGGATTTGAGTTGAGATTGGGAAATATATTTGAAGTGCTTTTTACAGGTTTTCTGAAGAACTGTTTTATCCAAAATACAGATGGCACTCTGCCAAAATTTTTACAGAAATTCCAAATAATTCAAATATGTTAGTTCTATCACTTCAGTTCAAAAAGGTTTTTAACACCTGTAAATAGTGCTCACCACTGTAAAAGAAGTAAGAAAAGTTTTTAAAATCCCTTGTAGTGTATTTAATGGATTATCAGTAGACGGAGTTGGTAATTCATTAGGTATGCTACGGGATCATGTTATGCCTTACAGAGGGGTAGGGTGTGACAATTTCCAACTTAATCATTTGTTTGGAAGATTTTATGGTCATCCTAATTACTATTAAGGTCTCACTTTGCACATTATCTATTTAGCATGCATATAGCATATAATTGCACACATTCCCATACATCTCATGCATTCATGGATAAACAGAAAACATGGCATGATCATGGACTTTCTAAGGGATTCAATTCTAAGCCACCAAGAATTGAATCAGGGCATTCCTAGGTGCATTTCATTCATTCATATTACAAGAGTTGCTGAAGGAGTACATAATCAACACTTGATATTGAATTCCTCCCACTGGACCACCAATGCTCTTGACCTCCTTGATCTTCTTGCAATCCAATATTACATAGTAATCCTTGTCATAACAAGGCGAATATACAAGAACTTAGATAAATGAAATTACAACCCGAAAATTATTACAACCTTAATAATACATGCTCAAAATAAATTAAAATAAATTAATTAATTTACAATCCCAAAGAAGCATAAATGAAATAAATCCAATCACATTGATCTTTTATAGTCCATGATCATCCATCATGCATATCACTCTTTAACAATTAAATAAAACATACATACTTAAATTACATTGAATATCTCATATTCAACTTAAAAATTCAGATTTGAATATGATTCAAACAAATTTAAAAATTCAGATTTGAATCACATTCAAACAAATTTAAAAATTCAGATTTGAATCATATTCAAACAATTTTTAAAAATTCAGATTTGAATATTATTCAAGCAACTTTAAAAATTCAGATTTGAATATGATTCAAACAACTTTAAAAATTCAGATTTAAATCACATTCAAACAACTTTTAAAATTCAGATTTGAATCACATTCAAACAATTTTAAAAAATTCTTATTTGAATCAAAATTTAATTGTGTGATTTAGACATAGGATGAGCTTTTAGATCATACAACAATTGCAAATTAAAAAGCCAAACCTTGCGCCACCCATGGAAGCCAAAGATGGCGCACCAATGATAGTTAAATCTTCACCAAAGCCGCCACCTTTCTTGCAACCAGCAATGGATCTATCATCTCATGATTATTCCATACAATTAAATCATATAATCAACAATCTAAATGGTAAACATAGTGGCTCTGATACCAATTGAAGGAGCGAAAGCATGAAAAACACAAGTTTATACCATTAAATTCAAAAATTTTCACCTAGGGTCACATGCATCATGCAAGATTTATTTTTATCTATTTTATTTCAATGATAAACAACATATTAAAACTCTTTTAATATGTTTTTGGATCTGTATTTGCCATTTAAGATTTTAAAATTAATCAGATTAATTTTAGAATCCTAGATTAGATCAAGAATAAATACACTAACCTCTTGATGTACTGCAGTGTATTTTTGCCTTTGGGATGCATCTTCAGGATACCAGATGTTGTTCCTCTAGCTTGTCCACACCAAGTTCATCTATGGCAGCCCTTGAACAGCTTCTAAAACTTTTTCTATTAATTAGAAAATCAAGTTTTTCCTTTTAAGAGATTAAAGATATAAACAGGACACTATAAACGATTTCTAGTATTTTTAATTCAAAAGATTATTTGCTAATCTCTTGGAATACATGAGAGAAGAAGATGAAGAGAAGGGAGAGCTTCTTGGGTGGTGGCACCAAAGATATTAGCTGCTAGTTGTATTGTTTTATTTTCATAATAATACTTATATAGCTAGGTCACCACTTAAACCCTTGCCACATATCACCCTCTGATTGGTTCTAGGTTTAATTGACCCAATCACATTGTGCCAAGTGTCAAACCTATATTTAATCTTAATTTTAATGATCTTACATGATTAAAACACATTTGGCAAACTTATGTGTAATGCCATGTGTCACCATCTCATAGTGCCACGTGTCTTAATTTTAAGTTCTCAACCCAAAATAATTATTTCTCTTCTTCTAATCAATTTATATCAAATATAAATCAATTAATTAATCTTTATTAATTAATTTCTCATTAATTAAATTCATATTTAAACACTTTAAATATAAATTTAACTTATATTATACATATAATAATCTAGATTTGGTTTCAAGTCAAGCTAGGGACTTTGCAATCAATTGCAAACCAAACCTATTTAATTAATCAATTAAAATCTTTAATTAATTAATTAAATCATATTTAATTTGGTGATTACTTGTGTATGTGTGTGATTTACTAGGCTCATCACTAATTGGCAATGAGACATGATATCAACTCTTAATATCATCAGAACTCTTTCTTACCATAAATGATTTCTCTAAATCATTTTATGCACCTCATAGACCATGGTTAACACCTAGCATAGCATGCCATGGCCACCCAATTAGTAATAAGGTTTACCTTAAATGAACCTATAATCAAATGTTACCATGCACTAAAATCTCTCTGTTACAAAATCTCAATTCAAGCTGGAGTCATGGTTTATGTCAAACCCCATTTGCTATGAATATTATTTTCTCTTTTAATTCTAGTTCTTGATTAAAAGATTTTCTCATCAGAAACTCTTTTCTGATTAAATCTATCTATTCTGGCCAGAAACTTAAAACATCAAGAACAATTAAATGAATATAGGATTTTATCTCTATTTACTTAGAGGAACAGATTCCATCTTGATCAACACCTACCTCTATATATAACTAGTCGGAGCCAACACATGCCCATATACCCATACATAATACAAGTATGAAAGCAGTATTAAACTCAAACCACCTATATACAAGATAACTGTGCTATCTCAAGTCTAAAGATTATATACACTGATATGATTTATGACAATACATTGACAAGAGTAAACTCCATGAGCTTGTCATAAGTGTCACTAATTCGACCTACTTATCATGTATAAGTGCCTATCATGTTTGTCATATGGCATGAGACTCACCATTCCATTAAATAACTTGGGAACAAACATGAAGACAATCTTTCTGGATAAGTCAAGTCCTTATTGTGAAGTATCCTCGATTGTGAACCTATTTATGATACTTTGTACTAGAAATACTGTCACTCATATTCTTAACAACTTAAGAATAGAATTTCCAACAAAATATGTAACGATCAGGCTCCAACCACTAGAGGAATTATCCGCTTTGGCCTTAAGCCTCACGGTTTTGTCCCATAGGTGGAATGGAGAACTTCCCAGGAGGTCACCCATCCTAGGATTTCTCTCAAGCGAGCACGCTTAACCCTGGAGTTCTTCCAACTCTCCAGGCCATTCCACCAAAAGGCGCCTCTAGTGATTAGTTCCCCCATTTTATATATCATTACTTTTTGAACCCAAGACCATCTCCGTGCTTTGCCGATGTTGGATTTGCCTAAGGGACCTTTCTCCCTCCATTTCGGGACTCAGCATCCTCACTGAGGTTTACCCCACTATGGCCCAAGAGGACACGCGAGCGACTCTGATACCAATTGTAATGATCGGGCTCCAATCACTAGAGGAATTGTCCGCTTTGGCCTTAAGCCTCACGGTTTTGTCCCATAGGTGGAATGGAGAACTTCCCAGGAGGTCACCTATCCTAGGATTTCTCTCAAGTGAGCATGCTTAACCCTGGAGTTCTTCCAACTCTCCAGGCCATTCCACCAAAAGGCGCCTCTAGTGATTAGTTCCCTCATTTTATATATCATTACTTTTTGAATCCAAGACCATCTTCGTGCTTTGTCGATGTGGGATTTGTGTAAGGGACCTTTTTGTAACACCCTTATTTGCATAGCCTGGTATATTTCACTATTCCAGTGACCGGTGTCGGTCTGGATAATTAAGGGGATTAGAACCACCTCTAAGATAATTAGATAAGCCCTAAACACAAATAATTAGTAATTGTTAAATAGCTAAGTATAAATAAGAAAAACAGAACACAAGAAGTTAAATGAGCTGAGAGTCACAACGATGGGTGACCTTCTCGGGAAGGATTGCGAAGTCGATTTAAACTCAAATTTCGAATCCTAAAATGTGACGCCGCGGTCCTTAGGACTATTGTGAACACAGTGAAAAAGAGAAAATCACGAAAAAGAATTGTTAAGCCTGTCAAATAATTAGGTCAGGGATCCGAAAAAAATATTAAATTTTTTACAAATTGGGTCGAACTGGCGAGGGGCAATTTGGTCAATTGACCCCTAGAGCTGACTCCTGACCTAACTGTCAAATAAAATCGAAGAAAAAAAATTTCAGAATCGGGAATTAAATTAAAGAACTAATGGAAAAATAAATAGAAAAAAAAAAGAAAATAAAAAAGTAAAAAGTGATGACATCATGCATGACATCATGCATGATGCAATAAATATTATAATTAAAATTTAATTAATTTAATTTATGGTCTTTCTAAAGGATAAATCCATAAAAGAAAAAGAAAACCAAGAAAGAAAAAAAAAAAGACTCATCCTCTCCCTTTTAGCCGTCCTCCCTCTCTCATCTCTCCCTCATTTCACCATGAAAGGAAACTCCATTAAAGCTTGCTTCAAGCTTTTAAACCTCTACTAAACCCTAATTTCTTCCATAACCACTTCATAAAACCTTGTGTTTGGGCTTTGAGAAGAAGATTGAAGAAGCAAAGAAAAAGAAAAAAGAAGAGAATTGAAGATTGGACATCAAAGATTGAGGTTAGTCATTTAAACTTAGAATTTGTAGCCTAGTGTTTATATTTAGTCTAATTAACTTAGAAATATGTTTAAAATGAAATAAAAACAAGTGTGGAGGACTAGTCATGGATTTCGGCCAGATAGGGTTTTCCATGGTAATGTATGAATTTGCTTGAATTAATTATGTTAGAAAGCTTAATTGAGTGATGGAGTAATGTTAGTATGCTTAGAATTAATTAAATGTAACAATTAGTGTACTTGGGGTTTTGGCACCTAGGGTTTGGAAGACAAAAATGTGAGAATTTGTTAAATGATGTGTTTGACCTTATTGGAGTTTGAAAATGGTCATTTGTGACCAATTGAGGTATGTTGGAAGTGCTAGAATTAAGTTTAAATTCATAGTGATTAGGGTCATGCTGCAGGCAGCATGACCAAGGTCCCTTTTAGGGACCAAAAATGAAAATTTACAAGCCCAATTGGTGTGAAGCTAATTGGGAATGAAACTAGACACAAAATGACACATTTTTCATTTACGAATCATGCCCAAAAAGTGACTAAAACCTAGTGAACAAATTGACCGAATTTGGATTAGGCAATCTGACCTGTACAAAAATGACCAAATAAACAGTGTTTGTTCATTTGGCCATAACTTGGGCTAGGCAGGTCTAAATGAGCTGAAATTTTACCAGTGGAAAGATGAGATATAAACCTAAAACTTACATGAAGAACACAAATCTAAATTTTGCCCTTAACTAAGTTATTTAGTCACCCAAAATTGGTGACCTAAAACTGCCAGAACCCAGAATTTGCCCAGAAAATTTGGGTTAGGCCAATTCGGCAGCCATGATTCAAATAGCTATAACTTGAGCTACAAAACTCCAATTGGAGTGATTCAAAAATGTGAATAATGTTAAGACAATAAGCAACAATTTCTATGAAGAAAACTTAACCAAATTCTAACAACAACATGACCAATGGAAGAGTGCAACATAACACACCAAAATTGAAAATTTGCAAATTTGCCTAAAAGACTTAGAATTTGAGTAAACAACCAAAACCAACAAATTCAGTAACCAAAATGTGGTATGTGGGTGAAGTTGGAATTCCCATACCTATTAAGCCTTAGAAAGTCAACAAATTGACTTGAATAGTGTCATGAATAGTAACCCCGAAACACAAATTTTAAAGAACGTCAAGTTTAGCACATTAGAGCTAGGTAAAAGTGAATTTAAATTTATTTTTGGATTTATGCTAAGTTATGATACTGAAACATTGTGAAACTGTGTGTTTCAGTGGAAAAGAATAACGAGAAGGAACCTGAGGTGTCGAGTCAAAGCCAAAAGGCGACTCATATAAGGTTTGTGCACAACGTAGAATTTCTGTAAATTTTCTTTTGCATATTGTTTTGAATAAATTGAAATATTGAATTGTGACATCATTGTGATGAAATATTTATTATACTTTTGATTTAAATTGTTGAAAGTTATTTGTGTATATTTGAGATGGCATAAATGATTAGTAAATTGTTAAGATAAGTTTAGAAACCACAGTGTCATGACCATATATTTGAATACCTCACTAGCATGACTAGTGGGGGAAATCAATTTCGAATTTTGATTCCTTCTCTAGCTAAAGTGTTGAGGTGTGTGCCAGTAGAAAAAGAAAAAGAATGGGTTCCCATATATATGAGCTAGCTAGCCTTGTGATGTGACTTCTCCTTAGCCTCTGGCTATTGAGATGATATTTGTTTTGAATGGCATGATATAACTGTGTGTTTTTATGTAAATGGTTTTGAGACTTTTGAAATAAAATTGTTTGAACAAAAATCTTGTAAATCATGTTTTATATTGATATCGCATGTTCAGTTTAATTTTTGAACAAATATGTTTTAAATTTCGCATAAAGATTATTTTAGTATGTTATGCACCACTGAGTCCTAGTACTCAGCGATAGCTGTTATTGCTATTACAGATATAGAGACTAGAGGAGCAGCAGAATGAGCTGCTGAGGATTGAGGAGCTACCTACTTTAAAGTTATCGAGTATATTTTATACCCTGAATGTAAAAATTATTTTGACGTATATAAATGTATGTAACTGTATGGACATGTAAAATTGGTTATGAGCAGTTGTATAATATTTGTAATAAATTTTGGTTTGGATTTCTCTTAATGTAAATTTTTTTAATGATGTATATAAATTGTTTTATCTTTAATGAAATATGAATGGAAGTATTTTGATTTAATTTGAATGAAATTAATTGGTAGTATTTTGATGGTTATTGAATTTTGAAAATTGAGAAGTGATATTGAAATTGGTTGGGATGGTTGTGAAATTGATGAAGTTGTTGAGATAAATCTTTGGAAGTGCTTTTTACAAGTATTTGAAGAACTATTTTCTCAAAATACAGACGGCACTCTGTCGAAATTTTTACAAAATTTGCGAAAAAATAAAATGGGACAAAAATCTTAACTAGTTTCAAACTCTAATTAAATGTTTTGATACCGATTAGAAAATGCTTACCACTTATAAAAAGTAAGAAATTTGTTTTAAAATCTCTTGTAGGGTACTTAATGAGTTATTGGTAGGTGAAGTTCGGTAGTTTATTAAGTATTCTATGGGATCATGTTATGCCTTACAGAGGGGTAAGGTGTGACATGTTTTAGTGGTATCAGAGCGAATTTTGAAAGTATGTTTTAACTTATGAATTTGTGTCCTTTCTTTGCTAAGTACAACTGCTCAATGTCCTTATTTGTTACATACAGTGCATTACATCATAAATATGAACTAACGGTGGAAAATCTCCTTATGTTATTTGTTCAGGAGATATCCTACTCCAGATTGATTTGGAAGAAGGGGATCGCTCAGTTGAGCAATCTGTTGAAGTTGAGGCACAAGGGGAAGCCCCAGCTCTATAGAATGTCAGTGAGTCAGTGGCACCAGCCCTGCAAATGCTGCAGTTTCTTGCACAGTTCGCATAACAGATGGGGCTATGGAATTTAAGGGTACAGTAGACCCTTTAGAGGCAGAGCAGTGGCTGGAAAGAATGGACAGAGTGTTCAAGAAGCTGCACTGCCAAGATGAACTAAAATTTGAATATTTTGTGTCACTACTGCAAGGGGATGCGTATGATTGGTGGAAGACCATCCCTCACAGCTGGTCGAACCACTAGTATCGACACAGGATGACTTCATCGAGAGTTCGCATGCAAATATGTCCCAGATGCATATGTGGATCAGAAGCTATAAGAGTTTTTAAGTTTGAAGCAAGGCAATAGAACAGTGGCAGAATATGAGAGGGAGTTCTCCCGCTTAAGCCACTATGCTGGGAGTCTCCTTTCTACCGGCAAGGAAAGGTGCAAGAGATTTGAGACTAGTTTAAAGCCCAGTTTGAGGATGCAAGTAGTGGGATTCAGACACAGTAATTTTTTCAGAACTCATTTCTCAAGCACTTGAGTTAGAAAGAATTGAATCAGAAGCAACCCCAGCAAAAGAAAAATCAGAAAAGGCTGAAAAATCAAAGAAAGACAAGGGGAAAAGTCAGTAGAGCAAAGTCCCAGTGGTACTTATGGTGTAACACCCCTATATTCGGTAGTGCGTACTACTGTTTCGGTGACCAGTGTTGTCCGGACAGCTAGGATGCCTAGAACTATACTTCAATATGAGTGAGGAGACATAAAATAATGAAATACAAGAAAAGAAAATACAAGAAAAACAAAGGAAAAATAATAGCAAAGAAATGCAATCAAGTTAAGCGAGCCGAGAACCCTAGCGATGGGTGACCGCACCGGGAAGTCACAGCGTGGACCGTTGACTAGCCCTGGACCGCGGGGAACCCTGGAAAATATTTTTAGGACTCAAATAAATATTTATTGAAGTATAAATATTATAAGAAATATCAAAGAAAAATTAAATAATTAGTACAAAGAAAAGTGAGAAATCGAAAAACGGACAAAACCCGGTATTACCGAAAAATTGGGAATGCAACCCGAACAGGGGCATTGTGGTCATTTGACATCCCGAGTTGTCTTTTGACCTAAATGTCCATTAAAAATAAATAATATTACACTTGAAAAATATAATGAAAAATTAAATTAGGGGTACCTAATATAAATAGCAAAAATGGGGTTCAAATTAGGTAATTAACATATTTAAGCATATAATATAATTGATTTCATGTGAGTGGACCACTAAGGATTATAATATGTATTAAGTGGGCAGATTGCTCCACTAAAACTTCATCTTCAACCTTTGAAGACCACCATTGCCGAAATGAAAGCCTTAGAAACCTCCATTGCCGAAATTTGAAGGAGCTTCATCATCCTCTCCATTTCACCTCCAAACACCAAGGTTGCTTCATTAAAGTTTATCCCCACATCACAAGGAAGAGTTTGATAGCAATTTCAAGAAGTTTTGGTGAAGATTTAAGAAGTCTCATCCATAGGTAAGTTTGAGTTTTTGATTGTTGCTTTGTTAAAGTTTGTAAGGGTGTTTGATTTATGAAGAAATTTTTGAGGTTTGATGTTGAATGGGAATGTGTACTTTTGGCAGCCATGGAAACACCTTGAAGATAGTTTACTCTTGCTTGTGAATGGGGGATTAAAAGCTTGATTAAATATTTATGTGTATAGGAAATCATTTGGGTGATTATACTTAGTATATGTAAATGTGTATTGAAATTTAAAGCTTGGAAATTAATGGAATATAAATGTACCATTGTGGCAGTTTGTTGACTCTTTAAGAATGCTGGAATTCATGCTTGGTTTATGGAATAATGATGTTAAAATGTGTTGGTTGTTATGGCAGTTTGAGTGCATGTATGATGGTGTGAAGTTGGACATGTAAATGAGCATGAATTGGTGATTGAATTGTTATAAATTGAGTTGGACAAATTCTGCACTTGTTGGTGCACATTGAATGTAATTGTAAGCTGCCAAAATGACCTATAATATGTTGTAAATTATGTTTAGATTGTGGTACAACCAGAATTGGTTTGAATGTTGAGTTTGGTAAGTATTAAAAGTGATCCTTGATGTGTATGCAAGAAATGCAATAAGGTAGTTTGTGCTTTAGGCCTATAACTTTAATTGTGTGGCTCCAATTGGTATGAGACCAATTGGAGGTGCAACTAGGCACAAAATGTGCCAACTTTCATGAAGAAAGCATGCCAAAATTCTGCTTGCAAGGTAGCTTGAAAAATGACCAAATCCGGATTAAGTGCAAATAAGGCCTGAAAATTGACCATTTGGGCAGTAGTTAATGTTTAGGCCATAACTCACTCAAAATAGGTCCAATTGACCTGAACTTTTAACCATGAATAGTTAAGACCCATATTTACAAGTCTTATGAAGACACCAAAGCCCAAAAATGACCATAAGCAAGTCAAACATCTTGCACAATTTCGGGTCCAAAAACTGGCCGAACCTAAAATGACCTAAAATGACCTAAAGTAACCAATTTTGGTGCAATTTGACCAGCAATAGTAAAATGACCATAACTTGGCCTACATAACTCAAAATGACCTGAAATTTTGCCCCGCGTTCCATAAGACATAGATCTACAAGTTTGTAGTTTTGACCAAAACTCGAAAACCGAGGGAACTAGGTCGTCCTGCTAGGTCAAACTAGTATCCTGGAATCTAGCAAATTGCAAGAAAATGCAATATGCACGGAAAATGAACTTGGTAACATGTACCAACCCTAAAAGACTATCGAATGTGACATATTAGTAACACTAAAACCTAAATTACTTAAAATGCATCGAGGGTCGACATATTAGGTTTATTAAGCAAATAATAGCCTTCAATGAATTACTTATCAAGCATTATCGTTAGAGACAGATTAATTGAGTACTGAAACACTTCAAATTGTGTTTCTCAGTTAGCAAAGACTCAAGGAAAGGGAAGGAAGCACTGAGTCAAGGCCAGGAGACAGTTATCAGAGGTTTGTACACAACAGCTATTTCTTTTGAATTTTTCAATTGAAATGAATTATGACTATTTGTACATTATCGTTTTAAATTGTGGAAATATGCTTGAATGAATATTTATTTCTTAAAAAGCATTGTAAATGGTTTGAAACTGTGAAAATTTTTTTGAATGATATTGATGGATACTTATTGATTGAAAAGCATTGGAAATGATTTGAAACCACAGCTATCATGTGTATTGATTGCATTCCTCGCTAGCTTATCTAGTGGGACGAATTGAATTCCCTGTCTGGCTGAAGTGTTGAGGTGTGTGCCTGTTGAGGACGAATTGAATGAGTACTCATATTTTTGCTAGCTAGCTATGTTATTCCTCATTAGTCATTGACTTTTGGGACAAATTGAACCTTGGAACATGATTAAGCTGTGTGTGATTTGTTGATATGTATTATGAGATTGTGAAATGAATTTAAACTCTTATTGACATTCACTGTCTTTTGAAGTTAACTATGTTTTGATCTCTGAGATTTATTGTGATATTGTGTTAAATTCCTTATGACATTAATTGTCTTGAATTTAACTATGATTTTACGTATCCATCATTTAAATGATTTATGAATTGTGATTTAAAGTTGTATTTGGTTAATGTTGTGCACCACTGAGACATTGTCTCGTGATAGCTTTCATTCTTTGTCGCCGCAGTAGACAAACGGACAGGGCAGCAGATTAGGCTACTAGTACATCCAGCGAGAGATTATCGGGTATAACGAGTATACCTCATTTTGCATTTTGTACTGTAATGTATGACCACTGTATGTACATATTGTTCTTGGTTTTGAGCAGTTGTAAATTAAAATTGTACATTAAAGTTGTAAAGTAAATTATGAGTTATTTTGACTTGTAAAATTTGTATTATATTTCTTGTATCTCAGTCTTTGAAAAATTTCTGTGGATTTGAGTTGAGAAATATATTGTGTTGAGAAATATGTTGGAGTTGAGATGTGGAAATATATTGAAGTGCTTTTTACAGGTTTTCTGAAGAACTGTTTTATCCAAAATACAGATGGCACTCTGCCAAAATTTTTACAGAAATTCCAAATAATTCAAATGTGTTAGTTCTATCACTTCAGTTCAAAAAGGTTTTTAACACCTGTAAATAGTGCTCACCACTGTAAAAGAAGTAAGAAAAGTTTTTAAAATCCCTTGTAGTGTATTTAATGGGTTATCAGTAGACGGAGTTGGTAATTCATTAGGTATACTACAGGATCATGTTATGCCTTACAGAGGGGTAGGGTGTGACATATGGAAAGAGGATGAAATTTAGAGGACCTAGCAGAGGTCAAGGTGGAAGGTTTGGAAGGGGCCGATTCTCTGGACAGAGACCCCCTAGGTCTGGTCAACAGTCGAGCAGGGGTTCACAACCTCCCCACCCCTGTGAGACTTGTGACAAGATTCATGGGGGAGAATGCTATTGGGCAACAGAAGCCTACTTTAACTGTGGAGGCAAGGGCCATTTAGCTAAAGACTGCACTAGTGCTCCTATATACGGTCCAGCTCCTACCACTGCAGAAGGATCTATTCAGAGTCCTGCTCCCAAAGGTTCACAATCAGTTGGCAGAGGAAAAGGTAGAGGTAGAGGCACTGCTTTAAGCAGTCAAGGTACTATTGGTCAGTCAGCATAAAAAAATGCTTCAGCCAAAGTTTACAAGATGAGACAGTGAGAAGAGGCTGAGACTTCTGATGTTGTAGCTGGTGCATTCTCTATCTCTGATCAAGAAGTATTTGTGTTGTTTGATCCGGGTTCAACCCACTCATATGTTAGTGCTAGCATAGTCAGTTCACTTGCTATTCCATGTGTCCAAATGGATTTTGAAGTGCTAGTAACTAGTCCATTAGGACAAGAGGTTTGGGTCGACAGAATCTATAGAGACTGTCCTTTGGTGATCCAAAGACATGTTTTTCTGTCAGATTTGATTGAAATGCCCATTAGAGATTATGATATTATCTTGGGTATGGATTGGTTAGTCAGGCATCACGCCATGATTGACTGTAGATTGAAGACAGTCACTTTTGGTCTCCCTCTATATGGTGATGTGGTAATACATGGGGAGGCACATTTACTACCATTAAACATCATTTCGGCTGCACTAGCCAGAAGGATGATCAGAAAGGAGTGTGAAGCATACTTGGCACATGTGATGGACACCCAAGTGGGGAGTCCAGCACTGAGGGACATCCCTATAGTATGTGACTTTCCGGATGTATTTCCTAATGAATTGCCAGGATTACCTCCAGAAAGAGAGGTGCAGTTTGAGATTGATGTTATGCTTGGTGTGACCCAATCTCCATAACACCATTTAGAATGGCACCAGCAGAACTAAAAGAGTTGAAAGTCCAGTTGCAAGAGCTGCTTGACAAGGGCTTTATCCGCCCTAGTGTGTCACTTTGGGGAGTGCCAGTGTTGTTTGTAAAGAAGAAAGATGGCACTCTCCGCTTATGTATTGACTATCGGCAGTTGAATAAGGTGACAATAAAGAATAGATATCCTTTACCCCGTATTGATGACTTGTTTGATTAGTTGAGGGGTGCAGCTATGTTCTCCAAAATTGATCTGAGATCAAGTTATTATCAGCTAAAAGTACAAGAGTAGAGTATTAATAAAACTGCCTTCAGAACCCGCTATAGCCATTATGAGTTCTTGGTCATGCCATTCGGGTAAACTAATGCTCTGGCTGCTTTTATGGATCTGATGAACACTATCTTCAGACCATACCTTGATGAGTTTGTTGTGGCATTCATAGATGATATATTGGTCTATTTGAGGAGTTTAGAAGAGCATGATAGACATCTGCGGATTGTACTGCAGACTTTAAGGGAGAAACAGTTATACGCCAAATTGTTGAAGTGTGAATTTTGGCTGAAGGAAATATCCTTCTTGGGGCATATAATATCAGTAGAGGGCATCAATGTAGATCCCAGTAAGATAGAAGCTATCCTTAATTGGAGGCCACCCAAGAATATTACAGAGATTTGCAGTTTTCTAGGTTTAGCTAGATACTACCGTCGATTTGTGAAAGGGTTCTCCATGTTGGCACCTCCATTGACTAAGCTACTTCAAAAAGATGTGAAATTTCAGTGGACGGATAAATGCCAGCAGAGTTTTAATGAATTAAAGAGATGTTTGACTGAGGCTCTAGTCCTGACTTTACCTACTCCGGGTAAAGAATACACAGTTTACAGTGATGCTTCTCATAATGGGTTAGGCTGTGTATTGATGCAAGATCGAAATGTCATTGCCTATGCATCACACCAGTGAAAACGGCATGAGAGGAATTATCCAACACATGATTTGGAGCTTGTAGCTATAGTGTTTGCTCTTAAGATTTGGAGACACTATTTGTGTGGGGAGAAGTGCTACATCTATACAGATCATAAGAGCTTGAAGTATTTGGGCACCTAGAAAGAGTTGAATTTGAGACAGAGGAGATGGTTAGAGTTGATAAAAGACTATGATTGTTTAATAGACTATCAGCCAGGGAAAGCTAATGTGGTGGCTGACACCTTAAGTCGCAAGACTATGGCAAGTCTATGGGTTATCCTTTATTTATGGTACATGAGTTGAGATCATTACATGCCAGCTTAGAAATTGATGATGAGAGGCAAACAGCAGTTGCATGGCATTTACAACTAGTGTTGATTGATCATATCAGAATGGCTGCTCAGAATGATCAGAAGTATCAGAAGCTGTTAGAAGAAGTCTAGCAGGGCAAGAAACCAGAATTCTCAATTAGAGATGATGGTCTACTGCTACACCAGGGCAGAATGTGTGTTCCTAATGATATTGATTTGAGGCAGATCATTTTGAAGGAAGCACATGAGTCTCCTTTCGCCATGTACCCTGGTGGCATAAAAATGTATAGAGGGCTAAAGGAGCATTACTGGTAGATGGGTATAAAAAAAGATGTGGTAGAGTTTGTTTCTAAATGCCTAACTTGTCAGCAAGTGAAGGCAGAGCATCAAGTACCCGCTGGGTTATTACATCCACTACCAGTACCAGAATGGAAATGGGAGAGAATAACGATGGATTTTGTGATGGGACTTCTGAAGGAACGGAAGCGTGAAAAACACAAGTTTATACCATTGAATTCAAAAATTTTCACCTAGGGTCACATGCATCATGCAAGATTTATTTTTTATCTATTTGATTTCAATGATAAACAACATATTAAAACTCTTTTAATATGTTTTTGGATCTGTATTTTCCATTTAAGATTTTAAAATTAATCAGATTAATTTTAGAACCCTAGATTAAATCAAGAACGATTACACTAACCTCTTGATGCAATCGTGTGTCGCGCTTTGAGATTCGTCTTCGTGACACCGGATGTTGTCCCTCTAGCTTGTCCACACCAAGAACACCTATGGCAGCCCTTGAAGAGCTTCTAAAGCTTTTTCTATTAATTAGAAAATCAAGTTCTGCCTTTTAAGAGATTAAAGATGTAAACAGGACACTAGAAACAATTTCTAGTGTTCTTAATTCAAGAGATTGATGGCTAATCTCTTTGAAATGATAAGAGATGAAGAAGAAGAGATAAAAACCCTCAAAGTGGCATGACAAAGGAGTGTGGCTGCTGGTTGTATTTTATTTTCTCATAACAATACTTAAATAGCTAGGTTAACACATTAAACCCTTGCCACATGTCACCCTTTGATTAGCTCTAGGTTTAAGTGACCCAATCACATTGTGCCAAGTGTCAAACCTATATTTAATCTTGATTTTAATCATCTTACATGATTAAAAACATTTGGCAAGCTTATGTGTTATGCCATGTGTCACCATCTCATGGTGCCACGTGTCACACTGCAAAATGACCAAAATGCCCCTGTGTCTTAATTTTGAGTTCTTAACCCAAAATAATTATTTTCTTCTTCTAAATAATTTATATCAAATATAAATTAATTAATTAATCTCTCATTAATTAAATTCATATTTAAAAACTTTAAATATAAATTTAACTTATATTATACATCCAATAATCTAGATTTGGTTTCAAGTCATGCTAGGACTTTGCAATCTAATTGCTAACCAAACCTATTTAATTATTCAATTTAAACTCTTTAATTAATTAATTAAATCATATTTAATTAGGTGATAACTTGTGTATGTGTGTGACTTACTAGGCTCATCACTAATTGGCAATGAGACATGATATCAACTCTTAATATCATCAGAACTCTTTCTTACCATAAATGATTTCTCTAAATCATTTTATGAACCTCATAGACCATGGTTAACACCTAGCATAGCATGCCATAGCCACCCAATTAGTAATAAGGTTTACCTTAAATGAGCCTATAATCATATGTTACCATGCACTAGAATCTCTCGTTACAAAATCCCAACTCAAGTGAGTCATGGTTTATGTCAAACTCCATTTGCTATGAATATTATGTTCTCTTTAATTCCAGTTCTTGATTAAAAGATTTTCTCATCGAAACTCTTTTCAATAAATCTATCTATCTGGCCAGAACTTGAAACATCAAGAACAATTAAATGAACATAGGATTTTATCTCTATTTAATTAGAGGAACCAATTCCATCTTGATCAACACCTACCTCCATAAATAACTAGTAGGAGCCAACACATGCCCATATACCCATACACAGAACAAGTATGAAAGCAGTATCAAACTCAAACTACCTATATACAAGATAATCTGCGCTATCTCAGTCTAAAGATTATATGCACTGATATGATTTATGACAAAACATTGACAAGAGTAAACTCCATGTGCTTGTCATAAGTGTCACCGTTCGGCCTACTTATCATTTATAAGTGCCTATCATGTTTGTTATATGGCATGAGACTCACCATTCCATCTTATTTATATCTCATATAAATAACTTGGGAACAAACATGAATACAATCTTTCTGGATAAGTCATGTCCTTATTATGAAGTATCCTCGATTGTGAACCTATTTATGATACTTCGTGCTAGAAATATTGTCACTCATATTCTTAACAACTTAAGAATAATATTTCTAACAAAATATCAATGGACCTTTTCTATTACACATAAATATATTATGTAAACGGAAAAGTGGAAATGCCTTTTATTAATAAAAATATGTACAAGATACATACTAAATGATATGCTCTAGGGCATACTACTAACAATCTCCCACTAGCACTAGAGCCATCATTACAATATCTTAGACCTATCTTCTCAAGATGTCGGTCTAACTGAGTCTGTGACATAGGCTTAGTGAATGGATCAGCTGGATTTTCAGCTGATGTTATTTTTCTGCATGGCTATATTGCCTTTGCCCAACTATATGTCTGATAATGTGGTAGTGCCTTTCTATGTGTTTGGATTTTGGGTGAGACCTTAGTTCCTTAGCTCAGAGGATCGCTCCATTGTTGTCACAGCAGGTAGTGGAACCGCTGACTCAATGGAAGGAACTACCGTAAGTTACATCACGAACTTCTTTATCCAAACAGCCTTCCTTTGCAAAGATCTCGATGCAAAGAATATACTCACTTCGTAGTGGAATCTGCATCGTGCTCGCTTGGAACTCTTCCAACCGATCGCACCTCCATTACAAATGAACACATATCCAGAGGTAGACTTTCTATCATCGATATCCGATTGGAAATCGTAATCGATAACCATCCAATTGCAAGTCTCCACTTCCATAAATCAAGAATAAATCCTTAGTTCTTCTCAAGTACTTAAGGATATTCTCGATACTATCCATGTTCCAAACTCGATTGGATTGATACCGCTAGTCAAACTAATAAAGATATGCGATATCCGGCCTAGTACACAATATTGCATACATTAAACTTCCAATAGCCGAAGCATATGGATTCCTGGCCATCTTATCTCTTTCTTCAGGTGTCTTTGGAGACATCTCTTTAGAAAGATGGATACCATGTCTCACTGGTAAGAATCCTCTCTTGGAATCAAGCATGTTAAACCTCTTTAACACCTTTTCCAAGTATAGACTTTGGGATAAACCAATTATTCTTTTCGCTTTATCTCTATAGATGCGAATCCCAAGAATATAGGTTGCCTCCCCTAAGTCTTTCATGGAGAATGTATTTGACAACCATACCTTTATAGTCGTCAACATACCTGTGTCATTACCCATCAACAGTATGTCATCCACATATAAGATAAGGAAAGTGATAGCACTGTCAATAACCTTCTTATATACACATGGCTCATCCTCATTTTTGATAAAACCAAAGGATTTAATGGCTTCATCAAAATGAATGTTCCAACTCATTGAAGCTTGTTTCAACCCATAAATAGATCGCTTTAGCTTGCATACCTTGGAACCATATTGGGATTCAAATCCCTTAGGTTGTTCCATGAAAATGTTTTCTTCAATATATCCATTGAGAAAAGCTGTTTTGACATCCATCTGCCAAATCTCATAATCATAGTACGCACTATTGCTAATAAAATCCTAATTGATTTAAGCATGGCAACAAAGTAGAAAGTCTCCTCATAGTCGATTCCTTGCCTTTGGCAAAACCCTTTTGCTACTAGCCTTGCCTTATAGGACTCTACCTTTACATCAGAACCAATTTTCTTCTTGAAAACCCATTTGTTCCCTATAGGTATAATACCTTCAAGTGGGTCAACAAGATCCCAAACTTGATTCTTATACATGGAATCAATCTCGGATTTCATAGCATCAATCCATTTTGAAGAGTCTATATCTGATATAGCTTCTTCATAGGTAAGTGGATCATCTCCATGATCTACTTCTTCATGAGTAGACAACTCTTGTTCTTCATGAAGAAAACCATATCTCAGGTGGGTGAGATACCTGGTTGTTCTACGAGGAACAGTGTAGATGTTTCATCAACGGGTATTGGTTGACTAGATGTATCTATATCAAACTGATATGTTGTTTGGTCAGAATTCTCCAATTCTAACTCTATTTGCCTTCCTTTGCCTCCTTCTTGAACAAACTGTTGTTCAAGAAATGTGGCATCTCTACTTACCACAACCTTTTGTGAAGTAGGCAAATAAAAATAATATCCAAAACTATCTTTTGGATATCCAACAAATCGACCCTTTTCTGATCTAGTTTCCAATTTATCAGTGTTCAGCTTTTTGATATAAGCTGGACAACCCCAAATCTTAACATGATTAAGACTTGGTTTTCTTCCATGTCATATCTCATAAGGTGCGGAAGATACTAAGTTTGATGGAATCCTATTCAAAACATACAAAGCTGATTCTAATGCAATTCCTCAAAAGGAGATTGGCATATCAGTATAGCTCATCATACTACGTACCATATCCAATAGGGTACGATTTCTCCTTTCAGATACATCAATCAGCTGTGGTGTTCCTGGAGGAGTCAACTGAGAAACAATGCCATGCTCTCTCAAGTATTCATCAAATTTAGTTCTCAAATATTCACCTCCACGATCCGATCAAGAGCTTTAATACTCTTTCTGTTTGATTTTCTACTTGATTTAAATTCTTTGAACTTTTCAAAGATTCATGTTTGTATTTCATCAAATACAAATACCCAAACCTTGATTTATCATCAAGAAAGGTAATAAAATAATGAAAACCCCTCTAGCCATTTCTTTAAATGGACCACATAAATCACTATGAATAAGCTCCAAAATATTTTAATATCTAACCACCTGTCCAACAAAGCTTGATCTAGTCATATTGCCCTGAAGGCAAGATTCACAAGTTGGAGTAGGCTCAGAGCCAAATGAGGATAGAATCACCATTTAATCTAATTTTGCAGTCATATCTTCTGCAACATGACATAACCTTAAGTGACAAATATGTTTTTAACTTGAGTTGGTTTTCACCATGGCATTGCATTCTTTTAGATCACTTGCATTCAATTTGTGTTTGTCATTATTATCCAAATAATAAAGACCATCATTCATATAACCCGAACCAATATATTTATTTCCAAAATAAATATTGCAAACATCATCAGTGAACTGAAATTCATAGCCATTTCTAGTCAAACTAGATATAGAAATGATGTTCTTAAAAGCATCAGGTACATATAAAATATTATCCAAACACAAAACATGTCCAAACATGTAAAAAGATTTAGATCCTATGGCTAAAGCTTCAACAGTTGAGCCATTGCCAATCCGGACTCTAACATCTTGAGAACGCAAGCTGCTACTATTTGCTAGTTCCTGCATATCATTAGAAATGTGAGAACTGGCACCAGTATCTAAAACCAAGCTGTAGATGAACTATGAGTATCATCAGAATCTAAATAACAAGATATGGACATACCTTCCGAAGGTGTATCCTTCTTGTCCTTCAGAGAAGCAAGATACTCTGGGCAGTTCCTTTTTCCAGTGCCCATCCTTTTGGCAGTGGAAACACTTTCCTTTGCCACCATCAGCTTTAGTCTTCCTTTTCTGTTTAGCTATTTTCTTGGAAGGACCAGGAATCTGAGGTTTCTTTTTCTTATTGCCCTTCTTCTTGTTGGACTTTCCAGTAGAAGAAGATGCAACCAAAGCTACCTCTTTCCTTTATTGCCTGGCATATTCTTTTGGGCAATAACCAGCATGTTGAGTAAACCAGCTAAGGTGCATTCCTGTTTAGTCATATGGAAATTTGTCACAAAATTCCCAAAAGACTCAGGAAGGGACTGAAGGATCAAATCCGTCTGTAGTTGGAAATCCATGTTAAAGTCAAGATGTTCCAACTGCTCAATCATCCAAATCATCTTGTGGACATGATCCCCAACATTCTGTCCCTCAGACATCCTCATACGGAATAGTTGTCTAGATATCTCATACCTAGCATTCCTACTGTGTTCACCATACAACTCTTGTAGGTGAAGGAGGATCTCACTCGCACTGCATGTTCTCATGTTGCTTCAACTCATTACTCATGGAAGCAAGCATGTAACACTTAGCTCTCATATCATGCTCCTTCCACTTGTCCAAAGTTTCATGTTCCTCTTGTGTGGCCTCTGGAGGTAAGGGACCAGGAACATTTGAATCTAGAACATATCCTATATGTTCAAGGTTCAGGACAAGTTTCAAATTTCTTAGCCAATCAGATAGATTAGGTCCTGTCAACCTATTGTGATCAAGTATGCTTGCAAGGATATTGGATGGTGGTGGTTGTTTTGTGCTCATTTTTATCAGAAAATTAATTGCAGAAAATAACCAGATTAATTAGTAAATGTATCATGTAATTAACCAAAATGATTATGGTCTTTTAATCAAATTGGTCCTCCCACTAACTTAGCGAATCCTACACTTCCAAAGTAGAAAACGGAAATCCTAGTTGGATGAATTTCTAGTGGGTAATTGAATTCTTATAATTCTATTGATCATCCTCAGGTACATCCATTATTGGAATTACAATAAACTATAAGTGAGCAACTCTTTGCCCATCACATCTCATGTGAGGTTCAATCCTTTACCTAGCCCCTAATGCTCAAAATCTCAGGTACATCCATTATTGACTTATCTTGCATTAGTTAAGTTGATCCCATTGAGCCAGTAATTATGCAAATAATTTTAATGTCCTCAGGTACATCCAATATTGGCCACTAAACCATTTACATATTTACAACATCTCATGCTTAACAATTATTCTTAAGAAAATCTCTTAAATAAATTGCATCTTATGCAACTATTTAAAATTTCTTAAAATAATTGCCCCAATGGAGGGCCTATGTTATAATTACTTTAATTATAGCATTTCCAACTTAATCATTTGTTTGGAAGATTTTATGGTCATTCTATTTACTATTAAGGTCTCACTTTGCACATTATCCATTTAGCATGCATATATCATAAAATTGCATACATTCCCATACATCTCATGCATTCATGGATAAGCAGTAAATATGGTATGATCATAGATTTTTTAAGGGATTCAATTCTGAGCCACCAAGAATTGAATCAGGGCATTCCTAGGTGCATTTCATTCATTCATTTTACAAGAGTTGCTGAAGGAGTACATAATCAACACTTGATCTTGAATTCCTCCCACTGGTCCCACCAATGCTCTTGACCTCCTTGAACTTCTTGCAATCCAATATTACATAGTAATCCTTGGCATACCAAGGCGAATTTACAAGAACTTAAATAAATGAAATTACAACCCAAAAATTATTACAAACTTAATAATACATGCCCAAAATAAATTAAAATAAATTAATTAATTTACAATCCCAAAGAAACATAAAAGAAATAAATCCAATCACATTGGTCTTTTATAGTCCATGATCATCCATCATGCATATCACTATTTAACAATTAAATAAAACATACATACTTAAATTAAATTGAATATCTCATATTCAACTTAAAAATCCAGATTTGAATATGATTCAAATAAATTTAAAAATTCAGATTTGAATCTCATTCAAACAAATTTAAAAATTCAGATTTGAATCACATTCAAACAACTTTAAAAATTCAGATTTGAATCACATTCAAACATTTTTTAAAAAATCAGATTTGAATCACATTCAAATATTTTTTAAAAAATCAGATCTGAATTTTATTCAATCAATTTTAAAAAATCAGATTTAAATATGATTCAAACAACTTTAAAAATTCAGATTTGAATCACATTCAAACAACTTTTAAAATTCAGATTTGAATCACATTCAAACAATTTTTAAAATTCTGATTTGAATCATAATTTAATTGTGTGATAAAAACTACTAATTAAACACTTTAATTAGTCAAAGAATAGGCCTTAGATCATACAACAATTGCAGAATTAAAAGCCAAACCTTAAACCACCCACGGAAGCCAAACCATGCGCACTATTGATGGTGTTTTTTCAAGTATGCCGCCACCTTGCTTTGCAACCAGCAATGAACCTTTGATCTCATGATCAAACACACAATTAAATCATATACTCAACAATCTAAATGGCAAATATAGTGGCTCTGATACCATTTGAAGGAACGGAAGCGTGAAAAACACAAGTTTATACCATTGAATTCAAAAATTTTCACCTAGGGTCACATGCATCATGCAAGATTTATTTTTATCTATTTGATTTCAATGATAAACAACATATTAAAACTCTTTTAATATGTTTTTGGATCTGTATTTGCCATTTAAGATTTTTAAAATTAATCAGATTAATTTTAGAACCCTAGATTAAATCAAGAACGATTACACTAACCTCTTGATGCACTGCAGCGTGTCTGCGCCTTTGAGATTCGTCTTCGTGGACACGGATGTTGTCCTCTAGCTTGTCCACACCAAGAACACCTATGGCAGCCCTTGAACAGCTTCTAAAGCTTTTTCTATTAATTAGAAATTCAAGTTCTGCCTTTTAAGAGATTAGAGATGTAAACAGGACACTAGAAACAATTTCTAGCGTTCTTAATTCAAGAGATTGATGGCTAATCTCTTTAAATTGATGAGAGATGAAGAAGAATAGAGGGAGGGCTGCAAAATGGCGTGACCAAGGAGTGTGGCTGCTGGTTGTATTTTATTTTCTCATAACAACACTTAAATAGCTAGGTTAACACATTAAACTCTTGCCACATGTCACCCTTTGATTAGCTCTAGGTTTAAGTGACCCAATCACATTGTGCCAAGTGTCAAACCTATATGTAATCTTGATTTTAATCATCTTACATGATTAAAAACATTTGGCAAGCTTATGTGTTATGCCATGTGTCACCATCTCATGGTGCCACGTGTCACACTACAAAATGACCAAAATGCCCCTGTGTCTTAATTTTGAGTTCTTAACCCAAAATAATTATTTTCTTCTTCTAATTAATTTATATCAAATATAAATTAATTAATTAATCTCTATTAATTAATTTCTCATTAATTAAATTCATATTTAAACACTTTAAATATAAATTTAACTTATATTATACATCCAATAATCTAGATTTGGTTTCAAGTCATGCTAGGGACTTTGCAAACTAATTGCAAACCAAACCTATTTAATTAATCAATTAAACTCTTTAATTAATTAATTAAATCATATTTAATTAGGTGATAACTTGTGTATGTGTGTGACTTACTAGGCTCATCACTAATTAGCAATGAGACATGATATCAACTCTTAATATCATCAGAACTCTTTTTTACCATAAATGATTTCTCTAAATCATTTTATGAACCTCATAGACCATGGTTAACACCTAGCATAGCATGCCATAGCCACCCAATTAGTAATAAGGTTTACCTTAAATGAACCTATAATCATATGTTACCATGCACTAGAATCTCTCTGTTACAAAATCCCAACTCAAGCTAGAGTCATGGTTTATGTCAAACTCCATTTGCTATGAATATTATGTTCTCTTTTAATTCCAGTTCTTGATTAAAAAGATTTTCTCATCAGAAACTCTTTTCTAAATAAATCTATCTGTCCTGGCCAGGAACTTGAAACATCAAGAACAATTAAATGAACATAGGATTTTATCTCTATTTACTTAGAGGAACAGATTCCATCTTGATCAACACCTACCTCCATATATAACTAGTAGGAGCCAACACATGCCCATATACCCATACACGTACAAGTATGAAAGCGATCAAACTCAAACTACCTATATACAAGATAAGCTGTGCTATCTCAGTCTAAAGATTATATGCACTGAGATGATTTATGACAAAACATTTACAAGAGTAAACTCCATGTGCTTGTCATAAGTGTCACTGGTTCGGCCTACTTATCATTTATAAGTGCCTATCATGTTTGTTATATGTCATGAGACTCACCATTCCATCTTATTTATATCTCATATAAATAACTTGGGAACAAACATGAATACAATCTTTCTGGATAAGTCATGTCCTTATTATGAAGTATCCTCGATTGTGAACCTATTTATGATACTTCGTGCTAGAAATATTGTCACTCATATTCTTAACAACTTAAGAATAATATTTCTAACAAAATATCAATGGACCTTTTCTATTACACATAAATATATTATGTAAACGGAAAAGTGGAAATGCCTTTTATTAATAAAAATATGTACAAGATACATACTAAATGATATGCTCTAGGGCATACTACTAACAACTTCCGAGGACACAGAAGAGTCATGATGCAATTTGAGTCATTGTTGACAGACTAACCAAGTCTGCTCATTTTCTGCTAGTTTGGATGGACTACAGTTTAGAAAGATTGACTAAGTTGTACATTGATGAGATAGTAAGACTGCATGGAGTGCCAATATCCATCGTATCTGACGGAGATCCTAAGTTCACTTCTATATTCTGGGGTAGTCTTCAGAGAGCCCTAGGAACTAAATTGAGCTTCAGTACGGCATTCCACCCACATACAGATGGCTAGTCTGAGAGTGTAATTCAGATATTGGAGGACATGCTACGGGCTTGTGTGATTGAATTTGAAGGCAGTTGGGATACACACTTGCCTTTGATTGAGTTTGCTTACAACAACAGCTACCAGTCAACCATTGGGATGCCTCCATATGAAGCTTTATATGGCAAAAAGTGCAGAACTCCCTGTGTTGGGATGAAGTAGGTGAAAGGAAGATGATTGGGTCCGAAATTGTTTAGCAGACCGAGGAGAAAATCAGGGTGATCAGAGATTGACTTAAGATTGCATCAGACCATCAGAAGTCCTATATTGATCTGAAGAGAAGCGATATTGAATATGTAATGGGTGACAAAGTATTCCTCAAGATTTCCCCTTGGAAGAGAATTATGAGATTCGGTAGAAAGGCCAAACTGAGTCCTCATTTTATTGGGTCATATGAGGTTTTGGAAAGAGTGGGTCCTTTGGCATATCGTTTAACACTACCTCTAGAGTTAGAGAAGATATATAATGTCTTCCATATGTCTATGTTGAGGAGGTATCGAATAGACCCATCTCATGTCCTACCAATAGAAGAGATTGAAGTGAATCCAAACCTCACATATGAGGAAGAACCCATAGAGATTCTGGCTTATGAGGTGAAACAGCTATGGAATAAGCAAATACCGTTAGTGAAAGTGCTGTGGAACCATCATTCGGGCCAAGAAGTTACTTGAGAACGAGAGGAGGATGTGAGGAGACAGCACCCACAGCTGTTTAGAGACTGATACTAGGTAAAAATTTCGAGACGAAATTTATTTTAAGGGGGGGAGAATTGTAACACCCCTATTTGCATAGCCTAGTATATTTCACTATTCTGGTGACCGGTTTTGGTCTGGACAATTAAGAGGATTAGAACCACATCTAAGAAAACTAGATAAGCCCTAAATACAAATAATTAGTAATTGTTAAATAGTTAAGTATAAATAAGAAAAATAGAACACAAGAAGTTAAATGAGCCGAGAGTCACAGCGATGGGTGACCTTCTCGGGAAGGATTGCGAAGTCGATTTAAACTCAAATTTTGAACCATAAAATGTGACGCTGCGGTCCTTAGGACTATTACGAACACAGTGGAAAAGAGAAAATAATGAAAAAGAGCTGTTAAGCCAGTCAAATTATTAGGTCAGGGATCCGGAAGAAATATTGAATTATTTGCAAACTGGGTCGAATCGACGAGGGGCAATTTGGTCAATTGACCCTTAAAGCTGACTCCTGACCTAACTGTCAAATAATATCGAAGAAAAGAAAATTTTGAAACAAGGAATTAAATTAAAGAACTAATGGAAAAATAAATAGAAAAAAAAGGAAAATAAAAAAGTGAAAAGTGATGACATCATGCATGACATCATGCATGATGCAATAACTATTATAATTAAAATTTAATTAATTTAATTTATGATCCTCCTAAAGGATAAATCCATAAAAGAAAAAGAAAAGAAAGAAAAAAAAAAGACTCATCTTCTCCCTTTTAGCCGTCCTCCCTCTCTCATCTCTCCCTCATTTCACCATGAAAGGAAACTCCATTAAAGCTTGCTTCAAGCTTTTAAACCTCTATAAAACCCTAATTTCTCCCACAACCACTTCATAAACCTTGTGTTTGGGCTTTGAGAAGAAGATTGAAGAAGCAAAGAAAAAGAAAAAAGGAGAGAATTGAAGAATTAGACATCAAAAATTAAGGTTAGTCATTTAAATTTGGAAATTGTAGCCTAGTGTTTATGTTTAATCTAATTAACTTAGAAATATGTTTAAAATGAAATAAAAACAAGTGTGGGGGACTAGTCATGGATTTCAGTCAGCTAGGGTTTGCCATGGCAATGTATGAATTTGCTTGAATTAATTATGTTAGGAAGCTTAATTGAGTGATGGAGTAATGTTAGTATGCTTAGAATTAATTAAATGTAATAATTAGTGCAGCTAGGGTTTTGGCACCTAGGGTTTGGAAGGAAAAAATGTGAGAATTTGTTAAATGATGTGTTTGACCCTATTGGTGTTGGGAAATGGTCATTTGTGACCAAATGAGATATGTTGGAAGTGCTAGAATTAAGTTTAAATTCGGAGTGATTAGGGTCATGCTACAGGCAGCATGACCAAGGTCCTTTTTAGGGACCAAAACTGAAAATTTACAAGCCCAATTAGTGTGAGGCCAATTGGGAATGAAACTAGACACAAAATGACACATTTTTCATTTACGAATCATGCCCAAAAAGTGACTAAAACCTAGTGAAAAAATTGACCAAATCCGGATTAGGCAATCTGACCTGTACAAAAATGACAAAATAAATAGTGTTTGTTCATTTGGTCATAACTTGGGCTAGGCAGGTCTAAATGACCTGAAATTTTACCAGTGGAAAGATGAGATATGGACCTAAGACTTTCATGAAGAACACAAATCCAAATTTTGCCCTTAACCAAGTCATTTAGTCACCCAAATTTGGTGACCTAAAACTGGCAGAACCCAGGATTTGCCCAGAAAATCTGGGTTAGGCTAATCCGGCAGCCATGATTCAAATGGCTATAACTTGAGCTAAAAAATTCCAATTGTAGTGATTCAAAAAGGTGAATAAAGTTAAGACAATAAGGAACAATTTCTATGAAGAAAACTTCACCAAATTCTAGCAGCAACTTAACCAATGGAACAGTGCAACATAAAACACCAAAACTGAAAATTTGCAAATTTGCCTAAAAGACTTAAAATTTGAGCAAACAACTAAAACCAACAAATTTAGCAACCAAAATGTGGTATGTGGGTGAAGTTTGAATTCCTATACCTATTAAGCCTTAGAAAGTCAACAAATTGACTTGAATAGTGTCGTAAATAGTAACCCCGAAATACAAATTTTAAAGAACGTCAAGTTTAGCACATTAGAGCTAGGTAAAAGTGAATTTAAATTTATTTTTGGATTTATGCTAAGTTATGATACTGAAACACTGTGAAACTGTGTGTTTCAGAAGAAAAGAATACCGAGAAGGAACCTGAGGTGTCGAGTAAAAGCCAAAAGGCGACTCATATAAGGTTTGTGCACAATGTAGAATTTCTGTAAATTTTCTTCTGCATATTGTTTTGAATAAATTGAAATATTGAATTGTGACATCATTGTGATGAAATATTTATTATGCTTTTGATTTAAATTGTTGAAAGTTATTTGTGTATATTTGAGATGGCATAAATGATTAGTAAATTGTTAAGGTAAGTTTTGAAACCATAGTGTCATGACCATATATTTGAATACCTCACTAGCTTGACTAGTGGGGGAAATCAGTTTTCAATTTTGATTCCTTCTCTGGCTGAAGTGTTGAGGTGTGTGCCAATAGAAGAAGAAAAAGAATGGCTTTCCATATATTTGAGCTAGCTAGCCTTATGATGTGACTTCTCCTTAGCCTCTGGCTATTGAGATGATATTTGTTTTGAATGGCATGATATAACTGTGTGTTTTTATGTAAATGGTTTTGAGACTTTTGAAATAAAATTGTTTGAACAAAAATCTTGAAAATCATGTTTTGTATTGATATCGCATGTTCAGTTTAATTTTTGAACAAATATGTTTTAAATTCTGCATAAAAATTATTTTAGTATGTTGTGCACCACTGAGTCCTAGTACTCGTGATACTATTATTCTTTGTCATGAGATATAGACACTAGAGGAGCAAAGAAATGAAATTCTTGAGGATTGAGGAGCTACCTACTTTAAAGTTATCGGGTATATTTTGTACTCTGAATCTAAAAATTATTTTGATGTATATAAATGTATGTAACTGTATGGACATGTAAAATTGGTTATGAGCAGTTGTATAAAGTTGTATAAAGTTTGTAAAAAATTTTGGTTTGGATTTCTCTTAATGTAAATTTTTGTAATGATGTATATAAATTGTTTTATCTTTAATGAAATATGAATGGAAGTATTTTGTTTTAATTTGAATGAAATTAATTGGTAGTATTTTGATGATTGTTGAATTTTGGAAATTGAGAAATGATATTGAAATTGGTTAGGATGGTTATGAAATTGATGAAGTTGTTGAGATAAATCTTTGGAAGTGCTTTTTACAGGTATTTGAAGAACTGTTTTCTCAAAATACAGACAGCGCTCTGCCGAAATTTTTATAAAATTTACGGAAAAATAAAATGAGAGAAAAATCTTAACTAGTTTCAAACTCTAATTAAATGTTTTGATACCTATTAGAAAATGCTCACCACTTATAAAAAGTAAGAAAATTGTTTTAAAATCCCTTGTAGGGTACTTAATGAGTTATTGGTAGGTGAAGTTCGGTAGTTTCTTAAGTATTCTACGGGATCATGTTATGCCTTACAGAGGGGTAAGGTGTGACAAAATTATCAATGGACCTTTTCTATTACACATAAATATATTATGTAAATGGAAAAGTGGAAATGCCTTTTATTAATAAAAACATGTACAAGATACATACTAAATGATATGCTCTAGGGCATACTAATAACAGACAACTCTACAAATGGATCTTTAAGGGGCTACAAAGCTCCTATTATTAAAGGATTCCAACTGATTGTAACTCGATCAGTGATCGATGCTAATAACTTTGAGCTAAAACTAGCATGGCTTTAGATGATTTAGCAATCTCAATTTGGAGGATCTCTATTAGAGGATCCACATTATCACCTTTAGTGTTCTCTTGCTCTTTGTGAAACATTCAAGATGAATGGCTTTTCTAAAGATGCTATTTGATTGAGGGCATTCCCATTTTTCTTAGGGATAAGGCAAGAAAGTGGTTACTATCTCAACTTGTAGGCTCATTCATCACACAGGCTATTTGTCACAAACCTTCTTGGTAAGATATTTCCACTTGGAAAAGACGGCTAAACTCTGAGCTGAACTCAACACTTTTAGACAAAGAAGATAATGAACTTTGAATGCAATAAGATTGGCTCCTCATACAAAACTTCTACAACTTTTACCATCGATAAGGAGCACAATCGATTCAACAGTCGGTGAAGATCTGATGGAAAAAACCACTACTGAAGCCTTTGATCTCCTAGAGAGGGTCCCCTACCATAACCTTGAATGGTTAAATGAAAGAGGTGACACAAGAAGGATAGTTGGAGTGCTAGAATTTAATGCACTAAGCATGATCATTGCCCAATTTGACCAACTATTAAAGAGACTAGATAGGATGCAGGATAATGTGATTGGAGCTAATGATTCATTATATGATCATTGTGGAGGAAAGCATTAAAGTTAAGAATGTAATAACTATGTGGAGCCCTCTTCAGAATCGGTAAACTATGTGAACAATAATGGGAACTTTAACCAAAGGGCCCCCTATTCAAATACTTACAATCCTAAATGGAGAAATCACCTAAATTTTTCATGGTCCAACCAATAAAATCAATAAAATCAGCCCATCAATAAATAATAAGGCTATAGATTGGCACCACTAGACTTCTAGAATAGGAATTAAAATTTGCCTTAATAACAACCTCCACAACCCAAACAGCCTGAGCAAAAGATGATTATGGAATCTATGATGGAAAGCTTTTTAGCAGCTCAATAACAGCAAAGTGATAGGATAAAGCAGTTTACCTCCAAATGGACCAATTAGCTACTCATAACAAAATGCTTGAAAATTAAATTCCTCAGTAGGCTAGCTCTTATAGCAAGGCCATTGGTAAACTATCTAGTCAACATAAGATGAGCCTAAAGGAGTATTGCAAGGCTATCAGTGCAAGGTTATCACTTTGAGAAGTGGAAAGCTGATAAAAAATTAGACAGCATAGGACAACTAAGAGCAAACACTGAACTCCTGGTTAAAATAACACTCAAACAAAGGAAGAAGAAACATCTATTGATAAGGAAGGCATTGGGTTAGACTTTAGCATGGCTTTTCATCCTCAAATAGATAGACAGTCTAAAAGGACCATATAGACTTTGAAGGATGTGCTAAAGATGTATGTACTTGACTTTGGAGGGCTGTGGAAAAAGTACCTTCCTCTAGTTGAGTTAACATATAACAATAACAATGTTGAAGATAGCAGCCAATAGAAAAATGAGCTACATAGATCTCCATAGAAAATAAGTGGTTTTCCAGGAGGGGGTCATAGTGCTTCTGAAGGTATCTCTGATGAAAGATGTCATCCAATTTGGGAAGAGAGGCAAACTAGCTCCAAGGTATATTAGACCATATGAAGTGCTATAAAGGGTAAAATATGTGTCTTATAAGTTAGCTTTGCTACTAAAAATGGAGAGAATCCATTCAGTGTTTCATGTTTCTATGTTGAGGAAGTTCGTGTTAGATCTGAACAAGGTTATAAGTGAATTAAAAATGGAAATTTTGAAAGATCTTTCTTATATTGAACAACCTATCCAAAAAGTAGACACACATATGAGGAAGCTAAGGAGCAAGGAGATACTTGTGGTCAAGGTGTTATAGAACTGCCCCAACATGGAAGAAGGCACATGGAAAACTCGTGACTCCATGATATAATAATATCTCCATATTTTCTAGCAATGTTATGTGTTTTATTTCTATGTTTTTGTTTTAACATTCGAGGACAAATCTTTTAAGGGGAGAAGAATGTAACACCCACTATTTCCCAACATCAAAATTTTTGTTGCAGATAGAATATTCTAGTGAATTCATAGACTTCACTAATGAAGGGAAAGGTGGTAGAAAGTGTATATGTTTATGTATATGTGTGATCGAGGTGTTCAAAATATTTTTAAAAAAAAGTTAAAATGTTTTAATAGTTTTCTTTCCTAAAAGTTTTTAAGTGTGTATGTTTTGGATAGAAGAAACTTCGGCAACTGAAGGATGGACTTTCGACAACTGAAGTCCCTTTTTTTCTTCAAATACTCTTTTTGGATAGAATGGACTTTGACAGTTGAAAGCTAGACTTTTGGCAGTTAAAGGTCCCTCGACATTAAGGGTATAAAAGGGGCTAAAGATTGTATTTCTACCAAAATACTTAGTTTTTTCTCTTCTTCCTTCTCTCTCAGCTGCTAGAGCATGCAAGGAGGATTTTAAGGAGATTTTCTTGACTTTTTTAAAGTTTGAAGGCTGATTCTTCCATTTAGAAGTTTGGGAGAGCAGATTTAAGTTTTAAGTCTCAGGTTCTCTCACCTTTAAGCTCTAAGAAAAGAGGTAGCATTCTTTTCTTTTTGATCTAATAGGTAGATCTAAGTAGGTTGATGAGGAGTTAGGTTTTTATAACTTCAATTTCATTTGAAGTTATGTTTAAGATGAGTTTTGTGGAAATTTATGCATTTTAGGCTTAGGGTTTTGTGATTTATGTTGAAATTTCATGTTTTTACTATTAGTTTAGTCATTTTTAAGTGTTATGGGCCTTAAATAGCTAGTTCCCTCTATTGGCTTTAAGGGAATCCTTGTATATGTCATTTTTGGTTTGGAGAAAACCTAGGATTTGAGTTTTTAGTTAATGTATATGGGAATTATGTATGATTTCAATTTGTTTTAGGCCCTAGAGATGTGTATATGTGTTTCATTTATTTTTTGAAACTTTGGAAAGAGTTTGGGGCTTTTGAGAGGGGGGGGGGTTGAATATGCAGTTTTTCAACTTGAGAATTATGTAAATTCTCAAGTTTGGCTACAAAAAGCTATAGTTTCGGCAGCTGAAGCATACAGGTTCTTAAGAAATCTAGAAAATTTCCAGGTTTAGTGGCCAAAGTCTAAGATTTTGATAGCCACAGTTAGCATTAGACTAAAAGGCCATTCAAAGCTTGAAACTTTCGTACTCGAAGTCTAGGACTTCAGCAGCCAAATTAGGTTCTGTCTAACTTTTTCTCTTTTCTTTTCTAAGTTTCCAAAACATGGTTTCATGGTTCCTAAGGGCCTAAAATAAGATGTTTATTATATTTATAGAGTTTTACAACCTTGTATAACTCTCTAGGGTCTAATTTTATAGGATTGGGCTTGAGGGACTCGAAAGATTAAGGATCGTGCATAGCTACAGTTCAAGATAGGAGGTTCATAGGCTATAAGAGATGAGTAAATGTAGCTTTAATAAAATGAAAACTATTTAAATTTAATTTATGATCATCCTTATGCTTCATGTCATATTTATTTAGGATGTATGCATTTAGAGCATGAATATATTGCATAATTACATAATTATTATTGGTGCATTTGATAGATGATGGATGACCCACTGACACCCCTCATGTTATGACTATATTATGTTATGTATGTTGTAGATCCATAAAATCCAAGAAGAGATCTTTATGATGCCCTTGGTGCATGACACAGGTCATGCTTTAAGTGAAAGTCCTAAGGAGCCTCTGTATGAGCCAAGCATATTGCATTTCGAGGAGTCATTGGTGATAAGTCTATCCTACGTGAAATATTTATGATGTGAAAACCTATTTGGATGATGCATTGCATATGTATGAAATGAAAGAGATAAATTAATGTTAGTTAGTTTACTCACTGAGCTTGTGTAACTCACTGAGCTTGTGTAAGCTTACCCCTTTCCCATAAACCCCAGCTGCAGGTTTACAGGATTGGAAGAGTTCTTTGGAGAGAAAGTAACAGGGGTAGCTTTAGTGCTTTTCTTTATGTATGATGTATGGGTAGATGGACATGTGAAATTTGAATGGATAGTATTGTACTAGTAATTATAGAAAATTGAAGTTATGTAACACTTTAAGTATGAATGATGGTGTTTATGATTATGTTAACTCTTTTGGAGTATATATGTTAAACTATTACACTTTAGTGCTTATGTATGTTAAGGTTCAAATTATGAACCATTTTTATATTAAAGACATTTATGTATGGATGAAAAGACTAAGGTGTAATAGTTTTTTATACGTTTGAGCATTGATAGTATAGGTGTTAACGATATGCTTACATGCTTTAGGCTTGCTACATGTTTCGGTAGCCTTAAGCTGATCCAATCTTTAGTGCCAATAACATACCTGGTTTGGGTCATTACATACCTAGTTGCAACCAAAAATTCAAGTGGTATAATAGATTCCTAGGCATAGATACTTATGTAGATGGAAAGGGCATCAAATGCAACCTCAATGTTGTGCATATACCAAAATAGTCATTTCAAAAACTAATCTTTATGTTATCATGATGTAGAAAGAAGGTTGTGAAAAGTTTTATGCATTTGTAAGCAATCTATGTGTGAAGAATAAGCTAAAACATGGAATTAGTAGTAAAGTCTATTTGCTTGCTAGCAAAATCTAGAGTTGATATAGACCATTCATGAACTAATGAATCACTGACTTCGAAAACTTAGATGACCAAAGATGTAACACTCCTTACCTGATATACAGTGTAGCCAAGCAAGGAATGTCACATTCGGTGCTAGAGTACCCTATCTTATCTAATCTTATGCATTATTAATTTATATTCCATTTATTTTGGGTATTCCATTTATTTGGTAACTTTTTTTTAAAGAGAAACAGACAGAGTTTCTCCTGTTTTATTAATATTTGACTTGTTAAAATGAATGACCTATTTATAAATCTCATCGTATCCATATCATTTCAGTTCATATCGTGTCTCACATCATTATATATTCATATACTCATTTCATTTCATTCATAATGTTCATGTAAATAATTTACATCAATATGTTACAATCTCCAAAATTTAATTACAAACTTTCCTTATCTACAATGTTTAAAATAAATATACAACTGGTATCCATGGGCCCTACCAATATGGACAGCTGATGTGACAAATCTCCTACTGTAGATCAAATCACTACTAGTCCTTGTCTTCAGTACCTATGCGTGGATAAACCAACACGCTCAGCATATTGCATAGTAGTGCAATAAGATAATGAAAATAAACTAAACAATGAAAGTATAGGTTTCATGTGTGTAATATCATAAAATGTTATGTTTATGTAATTCATTCACATATCTATGTATATTTCAGGTTTACACATTTTTTTGGTGATATTTAGAACATTTAGCTAATTTGGATCTTTTTCATTCATTTAGTTAACATCCAATCTTATTATTGCTTTTCAATGCTAAAGTAACCTATAACAGACTATTAAGACTGGATACACGGGAGCATACTAGTTAGACACCCATGTGCCTATTAGGTATACATCTGTCAGGCATAAAGCCAACGGATAGGCATAAAAGCCAGTAAAACATGTAATTCATAAAGCTAGTGGGTAGGCATAAAGTGTAGCATCCTCACTTTAGCTAGTCCGTAAAGTCTACCGTTCCGGTGACTAATGTTGGTCCGAACAGCTAGAACGTCCGGAAAAATATTTAAACTAAAATGAGGAACCATAATTAACTCAAATATTAATAAGAAAAATTTAGGAAAAATTTTAGAAATAAAATACAACTAAGTTAAATGAGCCTGTGCCCTAGCGATGGGTAATCTAGTGAGAAGTTGCGGTTCTCGCAACTAGGAGCCCTAGACCCAGGGGAAAAATTATAAAATAATTATTGGGACTCGAGAGAAGGGTTATTGAGGTTCTTATGCATTAGAATGCCAAGGAAATGCTTAGAAAAATTTTTCAATCGGTATAGAAAATTTTGGCTCGTTAAGCCAAACGGAGGGCATTTTGGTCATTTCGTCTTCAGAGATGATTTTTGGCCAACTTGTCCAGTTAAATAAATAAATTATATAACATAAAATATGATTAAATGTTGTTAAAAATTTAATTGAAATTAATTAGATAAGAAATAGAGAGAAAAGAAAAGAAAATGGCATTATGACATCGTAGTGATGTCATTAAAGTTTTCCCAACCAACCCAATGTGGACAGATAGTATAAACTTATTTAAAAGAGACAAATGGGCTGGAAAAATGAAATAAAAATCAGATTTCTTTTCTCTACATCTTCCTTGCCGTGAACCTCCTCCATAGCCAAACTATTTTCAAGCTTTCAAAGCTTGATTTTCACTCACTTCTACCCAACAAAACCCTAACCTAGCAACACAAAAAAGTACTCTTGCATCTTGGAGATTCTTTTGGGAACAAAAAGAAAAGGAAAACAAGAATTCTACCAAGTGGGAAATCTCACTCCATAGAGGTTAGTGACCTAAACCTTGAATTTCACTTTAAATTTATGTTTAAGAACTATAAATATGTGCAAATGACAAAGAAATTTGATGAAATACCATTGGTATGCTAATCCTAAATTTTGGCAGCTATGGCTAGCGTAATATGGTGATGATTTTTGGTGAGCTAACATGCTAGTATGGCTGCCCTTAAGGTGTATCTCATAAGTGAATTGATAAATGTAATGATAAGGCATGGTTTTGAAATGTTGACTTAGGGTTTGGGGTGGAAAAATGAGACTTTGACCATGTAATGATGGAAGTTGGTTTTAATGGTCAATTAGCAACCATTTGTTATTGTTTGAATAAAAAATGAAGTGCATTGTGTAGTGGGATTGGAGCTTGGTGTGGCTGCCCCTAGTGACCTACAGAATTGGACATGAGTCCAATAGGTTTGGGCAGCAATAACTTGAATTATAGAAGGCCAATTGGTACAATTCCAATTGGACATAAAAATAAACACATAATGGCACAACTTTGGTGAAGCAACCATGCCCAGAAACCAAACCAAGTGGACCAAAAGATTACCCTAATCCGGGTGACCTGCAGTCTGCCTGGGCAAAATGACCAAATGAATAGTGTTTGGTCATTTGGCTATAAATCAGTGTAGAAAGGTCCAATTGATCTGAAATTTTACCACCAACAAGCTGAGATATAGGCCAACAACTTTCATGAAGAAACCTAACCCAAATTATGATCAGAACATATTCAAAAGGTGAGTTGCAGTCACTGTTCCTAACACTATAGATTTGGTCAGTACAGAAATTCTGGACAAAATTTCAATCCAGCCAATTATGGTTTTTGGGCCATAACTTGAGCTACAAAACTCCAAATGGAATAATTCGAAAAAAGAAATTCAACTAGACAAAATAAGGAACAACTTTCATATTGATCAGTTTGTCAAATTCCCATTGCAAAAATGACTAATGGAACAGTAAAGACAAAGCATGAAAATTGAAAATTCTGTCCAATTAGCATTAAGCTTAGAAATGGTATTGGCAACCAATACCAACAAGTTTAAAATGAAAAATGTGGCATGTTGATGATATTTAAACCAATATACCTATTGTTTATGCAAAAGTCAAAATTTTAGTTGACTAATGAAATAAATAGTAACATTCAAACTTGAAATTCAAAAATTGTGAAATTTAAAAGTGTAATATGCCCTAGTATACCTAACAAGATTGGTTTGGATAGCTTGGCATGCCAATAGGGTTCTGTTAGCAGTACTGCATATGGCTTCATGCCATTCTATGTTTCATGGCCTCCCATGCCATTCTGTGACATAATAGCCTTTGGCTATGTTATTTGAGTTGATATACTTGGGTTTTAACCCTGATAATTATTACAGCTTATTAGCTGTTCTATTGCACATCGGGAGACACAATGTGACCGATAGTGTGATGGTCTGAGGTACTTAGTACCCAGTGCCAGTTTACCCGTTTATCCAGTCCAGTCGACTAATATAGGTTACTCGAGCAATGATAATAAACCTTACTAAATTTTATTTGAATAACACTGCAAATAATATCAAAAATTAAGTCTACTAAAAAATGTAAACATACATTATGCATACTTATTTTTATTATATTGTGCTAGAGACCTAGCTGGGGAGCCCAGCAAACATTAGACAGGGTTAGCCTTCAGAGCTGCATTTGGGGTCCAGAGTCACCTCACATCTGCACTGCATATGGTAGGACATTAGGATTTTGGGTAGCATTTTGTATTTTGCATTTTGTATTATGTATTAGTTTTGGGATTGTAACTATCAACTCTTGTAATTATGTATTAATATAAATATTTGAAATTTCATATTATTGAAATTTTTTGCATAATGTATGTTGATAAATGAAATGTTGAGAAATATTTATGAATGAGCTTCCAATGATGATGTGAACTGAAAAGAAAAAAATTTCTTAAAATAGTATTGTGATTTGAGATTGAGATTTTGAGGTTCATTTGAAATGTGTATAATGGAGTTTGGATTTGGAAATTATATTGGAAGTGTTTTTAAACAGGTCCAGAAGAACTGTTTTTCCAATTTACAGCCGGCACTCTGCCGGATTTTCTATGAAATTTGTGGATAAATTCAGATTTATCAAAAATTGAAAGTAAATGAATTAAAATGGATAAATGGTAATAGAAACAAAAATTGGTACTCCGGCACACTGAGTGGCATAACTTGCTCGGCTACACTGTAGATGGGTAAGGGATGTCACATTTAGTGGTATCAGAGCATCTGTTTAGGCGTTTCTAGGCCTAAATAGAGTGCATACCATTGCATTGCATTTGTAAGTGTTGAGGTGACACTGATGCAGATCTGTTTGTTTTCTTATTTTGAATAGGATATGGATCCTGCTTCCCAAAGAGTAGTTGATAAAGAGGTGGAGAGTCATGCTCCACCAAGAGTTGAATCAAAGGCGGGAGAATCACTCCACCAAAGTGAGGCACTTGCCCAACCTCAGTGTGCTCTATTTCAGCAAATGACTGAATTCTGATCTGCAAAGCGTTCAAGGTTGTCACCTCCTCAGCAATGCATGTAGATAGGGCTCACATTAAGCATATCATGTATTTTGTGTATGTTATTTATTTCTTATATAGTAATATAAATTAGCAAATTGTAATTAATTTGTATATCATGTAAATTAAGGATTTATTTAATTATTGCAAATGATGTAAATTAATGCAAATTTGAGAATTATGCTATAAAAATGGAGCATGAATGAATTTGTACAAATGAGTATAGATTTGAATTACATAATGATTTTTCAAATGATGATATGAGTATGGATGAGATTATACTTAGAAAATATTGGTGAATTTTCAAACAGACGAATATTAAAACACATCACACGAAAATAAAATAGGGGAAACTCCGTTAGTTTCTTCGTAAAAAAAAATAATCAATATTAAATATAACGAGAACAAAATTTTTAAAGAAATAAAGTAAGGTAAGTTAGGGTGCTCCAGCACCGAATGTAGCACGCCTTGCTTGGCTACACTGTAGTCGGGTGATGGTTGTTACATTTATTGGTATCAGAGCACGGTTTAAGCGTTCCTAGGCATAGATAGATTGAATGAGATAGTGTGCATAACATGCATTGCATTCATATTAGTTCAGGTGACACTAATGCAGATCTATTTTCTTGGTTATTTTAGGTTAAGGTATGGACTCAGAATCGCAGAGGGCAGTAGAAGAAGAAGTAGTAAGCCGTTGTAACACCCCTTACCCGTCTACAGTGTAGCCGAGCAAGGAGTGCTACACGGCGTGCCGGAGCACCTGATCTTATTCGATTTCATTACAGTTCTTGGTTTACTCGTTCAAAAACTTTATCTGGGGTTTAGGCTATTTTTACTGTTCATCAAAATCTGACTAATTTTGAAATTTCAAAAATTTTAATGATAATCCAGCAGAGTGCTGGCAGTAATTTGGACTAACGGTTCTTCTGAACCTGCCAAAGACAATTTCAATATATATACTCAATTTCTCAAACTTAATAGTCTCAAAAATTTTCAAACATAATGTATCTCAATACAGTATCCAGATTTCTCAGAAATCTCATTAGATTTTCAACATCTCAATATTCATAAGTACAATCCCATTATAACTCAAATTCAATTCACATATTAAAATACTTACTTCGAGTAGCTTCCATAATTCATAGGTTAATTACATGAGTTTATTTTGTACAAGATATACAAAAAATTTACAACGTGCTAGGAATGAACAATATACATAACATGTGTAAAATGAGCCCTATCTACATGCATTGCTGAGGAGGTGACAATCTTGAACTCTTCTGACACTTCACAGAATCCGGACTCCATAAATCTCGATCGACATCGGTTTTACCTTCAAAGACTGCATGAGGAAGCAATTCCATCGCACTAAGCATTTCTGCTTAGTGGTGCAATAGTATAACAAGAAATAATATATACAATTAAAGAAAGAAATAAATCATAAATCGGATACTCAAGAATCAATTATTCTAGTATGGTATTTCTAGTATCAACAACCTTATATACTAGTTTGTTCCTCTTTGGAAGTGCTTAGTTTATAACTTTTCAGTAATACTTCCCAGTATACAAATTATTCTAACTGTATTGTATTTCAAGTCTCTACGATTCTGCAATTTATATTTTTGTTATGTTGCTTTTGCTAATTTCTTTTACTCATTCATTCAATACTTAATTTAATTGTACTGAAATTTCATTATACTTAACTTAACTGAGCTTCCTGAATTGAATAATGTTTTAAATGACTGCCCATATAGCCTATACACTGACCAGACTGGATAAACGGATATACTAGCACTGGGTACCTAGTACCTCGAGCCGTCACACCATCGGTCATAAAGTATCTCCCGGTGTGCAAACAGTGTGGCTAAAAGCCATATAATCAATCGTGCATTGCCGAGTATAATAACAAAAGCGTATAGCCATAGGCTATTAAAATCATAGTATGGCAAAATAAGCCATAAAACACGAGATGGCGTAAAGTCATTTCTGTAATGCCTATCGAATCCTATTATCATGACAACCTATCCAATCTAGTCAACTAGGCAAATTATGGCATATTACAATATTACATATTTAATTCTTTATTCATAGGGTTTATACATCTTTATGCCCTTCACTAGTCAATAAAATTATTGACCTTTTTATGCATCATGGATAGGTTGATTCTAGCATCAACATGTCACAATTTATAATTCAGTATGTTGTCAATATAATGCAATTTACCCTTTTCACAAGTTGGCATTCATTGCCAAATCACTTCAAGCATCATTTTATGTAATTACCAATTTTCAATTTTAGTGTGCTAGATTGGTCTAGCTTAAAGTCCTATTTCCCTTGGTTTTTAGCTTCTAGTTAAAGAAGCAGAATTGTAGCTCTATGTCTTATTGCACGCGGGACAAAATTTTAGGTCATTCCGAGTTGTATAGACCAAGATATGGTCAATTTACTAAAGCTGGACAGATTGCAACTTTGGTGCAAAATTGGGTTAATTTCTCAATTTTTGTGTGCTAGATTTGTCTAGCTTAAAGTCCTATTTCTCTTGGTACTATTCCTTTCAGTTCATTTCATTAGTCAACCTATAATGTTGACCCTTGATGCAATCTACGTGAGTCAATTCTAATGTTACCAATATGTCACATTTTATAGCCCTTTAGTGTTGGTATATGCTACCAACTTCATTTCCAAGTGTATTGCATTTTATTGCAATTTACCGGATTTCGGTGTACTATTTTGACCTAGCCGAACGACCTATTTCCCTCAGTTTTCGGGTTTCGGTCCAAACTACAAACTTGTAGGTCTATGTCTTATGGAACGCGGGGCAAAATTTCAGGTCATTCTGAGTTATGTAGACCAAGTTATGGTCATTTTACTATTGCTGGTCAAAATGTATCAAAATTGGTCACTTTAGGTCATTTTAGGTCATTTTAGGTTCGGCCAGTTTTTGGACCCGAATTTTTACAAGCTTTTTGACTTGCTTATGATCATTTCTGGGCTTGGGTGTCTTCATAAGACTTGTAGATATAGGTCTTAACTATTCATGGTCAAAATTTCAGGTCAATTGGACCTGTTTTGAGTGAGTTATGGCCTAAACACTAACTGCTGCCCAAATGGTCAGTTTTCAGGCCTTAAATGCACTAATCCGGATTTGGTCACTTTTAAGGTCAGTTTCTAGGCAGAATTTTGGCAACATTTCCACATGAAAATTGGCCTATTTGGTGTCTAGTTTCACTCGCAATTGGCCTCATACCAATTGGGTTCACAATTTGGTACTTATGGCCTAATTTAGGTGCTGCCTTCAATACACCACCTGCACAAAGCTCATACACTCCCAATTTAATGTTCCTTCTCCTCCTCATTACAACAATATTCAATCAACAATACTTCCATACATATTTTGTACACAATTCCAGCAACAATTCTGGGCAGAATACTCAAGGGCACAAGGCACACAATACACCATTAAACTTCAACATTTACATCCACCCAAATTCAATGTGCATCAACATTTATGTTACACACAAACACTTCCATTTTAACTATACATACTGCCCACAATTTAACACCATTACATTTCATTAATAAACTACATATTCACACACACAAATTCATGATTTAATAGGCTGCCAATTTCAAGCTCAAATGTCCAAGTCTTCAAAATTTTGTTCAAAACCCACCTTCACATTGTCAACCTCACATGTACTCTTATAATTAAATTCTAACACTTATAATCACATAAATTGAGCATCATTAATCAACAATAATATGCATAAATTAACCATTTTCATGCTTCTCAAGGCTGCCCCAATTCAACAATTATTCAAGGTCTTCAACAATTCTTTCAAACTCCTAATTCAATCACTCAATCTCAACATATACATAAAGTTAATTAGCTAGGACCTCTAATTACCTTAATCAATATCATTTCCCATCAAATACATGTAAAGATAATTCAAACCTCTTTAGGTTCCATGGCTGCCAAATTCAATCACCATTAAATATTCATCCAATCCTTCTAATTTTTCAATAATTCAACTCATCTCAACCTTAGTACAAATTTTAATTAAGTGAGGTAAGGAAAACTAGCACTAACCTTTTATAGAGCTTGATCAAAATTCATCAAAAGCTGCCCTTTTTCCTCTCTATGTGTTGCCCATGATGTGTAGAACAATTTTAATAAAGAAACTTATAGGAAAAAATGGCTTGATCATGGGTTGATGAAGCTTGCTTCATGGACATCCATGGATGAGCTTGGGAGAGAAAATCAAATTCGGCTATGGTGATGAAGGAGTGAAGAAGATGAAATAGTTTAGTGGAAAATGCTGTCTACTTATGGTTTTATACCCCACTAAACATTTAAATAATAGTTAAAATAATTACACTTTCATAATTCTAATTATAGCCCCATATTTCCTTTAATTGCATTTCATTTATAATTTCATTTTTCATGGAATTTTTAAAATATAATACCACTTATTTTTCATGGACATTTAAGTCAAAAGTCAACTCTAGGTTTCAATTGACCAAAATGCCCCTCTTCAGTTCAAGTTCGGACTTTTAGTAACAGATTTACTCCTTATGCAGTAGATTTCTTTAATTTTTATTTTTCGTTTATACTAACTTTCTAATTTTTCTTTGAAATTTTCTAAGTGTAATATCATTTATTTTTAATGGAGATTGAGGTCAAAAGGCAACACTATGTGTCAAATGACCAAAATACCCCACTTAAGTTATATTCACGATTTTTGGTAACAGATTTTTGTCTGTTTCTCGATTTTTCATTTTTCTTTGTACTAATCTATTAATTTTTCTTTGATATTTCTAGTGTCAATTACATTTCAATAAACCTTTATTTATGTCTCAAAATTAAATTCAGAGGGTTCCCCGCGGTCCTGGGGTCGGCAACGGCCTTCCCAGTGCAGTCACCCATCGCTGCGGTGCTGGCTCGTTTAACTTAGCATCATTTTCTCTCTTTCATTTTTGTTTGATTTTTCTTATATTTTCTTTTTATTTATTTCATCATTATATGTCTGTTCACTATCACCGAAGTGTAGTTCCAGACATCCTAACTTTCCTGGACTGTTATTTGACTACTGGAGCAATTGAATGTACAGAACACGTACAGTGGGGATGTTACAACTCTTCCCCTCTAAATAAAAATTTCGTCCTCGAAATTTACCTGATGTGAAGAGCTGAGGGAACTGTTGTCTCATTCTCTCCTTGCTCTCCCTTATTGCCTCTTCCGTGTTGTGGTGTCTCCATAGGATTTTCACTAGTGGAATTGTCTTACATCTGAGCTCTTTTATCTCTCGTGCCAAGATTTTAATTGGTTCTTCTTCATATTATTAGTAGTATGCCCTAGAGCATATCATTTAGTATGTATCTTGTACATATTTTATTAATAAAAGGCATTTCAACTTTTCCGTTTACATAATATATTTATGTGTAATAGAAAAGGTCCATTGATATTTTGTTAGAAATATTATTCTTAAGTTGTTAAGAATATGAGTGACAATATTTCTAGCACAAAGTATCATAAATAGGTTCACAATCGAGGATACTTTATAATAAGGACATGACTTATCCAGAAAGATTGTATTCATATTTGTTCCCAAGTTATTTATATGAGATATAAATAAGATGGAATGGTGAGTCTCATACTATATGACAAACATGATAGGCACTTATAAATGATAAGTAGGCGAACTGGTGACACTTATGACAAGCACATGGAGTTTACTCTTGTCAATGTTTTGTCATAAATCATATCGTGCATATAATCTTTCGACTGAGATAGCACAGTTATCTTGTATATAGGTGGTTTGAGTTTGATACTGCTTTCATACGTGTACTGTGTATGGGTATATGGGCATGTGTTGGCTCCTACTAGTTATATATGGAGGTAGGTATTGATCAAGATGGAACTGTTCCTCTAAGTAAATAGAGATAAAATCCTATGTTCATTTAATTGTTCTTGATGTTTCAAGTTCCTGGCCAGGACAGATAGATTTATTCAGAAAAGAGTTCTGATGAGAAAATCTTTTTAATCAAGAACTGGAATTAAAAGAGAACATAATATTCATAGCAAATGGAGTTTGACATAAACCATGACTCCAGCTTGAGTTGGGATTTTGTAACAAAGAGATTCTAGTGCATGGTAACATATGATTATAGGTTCATTTAACGTAAACCTTATTACTAATTGGGTGGCCATGGCATGCTATGCTAGGTGTTAACCATGGTCTATGAGGTGCATAAAATGATTTAGAGAAATCATTTATGGTAAGAAAGAGTTCTGATGATATTAAGAGTTGATATCATGTCTCATTGCCAATTAGTGATGAGCCTAGTAAGTCACACACATACACAAGTTATCACCTATTTAAATATGATTTAATTAATTAATTAAAGAGTTTAATTGATTAATTAAATAGGTTTGGTTTGCAATTAAATTGCAAAGTCCCTAGCATGACTTGAAACCAAATCTAGATTATTGGATGTGTAGTATAAATTAAATTTATATTTAAAGTGTTTAAATATGAATTTAATTGATAAGAAATTAATTAATAGAGATTAATTAATTAATTTATATTTGATATAAATTAATTAGAAGAAGAAAAATAATTATTTTGGGTTAAGAACTCAAAATTAAGACACAGGGGCATTTTGGTCATTTCACAGTGTGACACGTGGCACCATGAGATGGTGACACCTGGGATTACACATAAGCTTGCCAAATGTTTTTTAATCATGTAATATGATTAAAATCAAGATTAAATATAGGTTTGACACTTGGCACAATGTGATTGGGTCACTTAAACCTAGAGCTAATCAAAGGGTGACATGTGGCAAGGGTTTAATGTGTTAACCTAGCTATTTAAGTGTGGTTATGAAAAGAAAACATAACCATCAATCAATTCATCTATTCTTTGTCACGCCACTTTGAGGGTTTTCATCTATTCTTCTTCATCTCTCATCAATTCAAAGAGATTAGCCATCAATCTCTTGAATTAAGAACGCTAGAAATTGTTTCTAGTGTCCTGTTTACATCTCTAATCTCTTAAAAGGCAGAACTTGAATTTCTAATTAATAGAAAAAGCTTTAGAAGCTGTTCAAGGGCTGCCATAAGTGTTCTTGGTGTGGACAAGCTAGAGGGACAACATCTGGTGTCCTGAAGACGAATCTCAAAGGCACAGACACGCTGCAGTGCATCAAGAGGTTAGTGTAATCGTTATTGATTTAATCTAGAGTTCTAAAATTAATCTGATTAATTTTAAAATCTTAAATGGCAAATACAGATCCAAAAACATATTAAAAGAGTTTTAATATGTTGTTTATCATTGAAATCAAATAGATAAAAATAAACCTTGCATGATGCATGTGACCCTAGGTGAAAATTTTTGAATTCAATGGTATAAACTTGTGTTTTTCACGCTTTCGTTCCTTCAATTGGTATCAGAGCCACTATATTTGCCATTTAGATTGATGTTTATATGATTTAATTGTGTGTTTGATCATGAGATCAAAAGTTTATTACTGGTTGCAAAGTCAAGGTGGCGGCACAAATGATGAACACCATGGTGCGCATGGTTGATGCATCACAATGGTGTGCAAAGGTAAATGGATGGTGAATGTGCAATTGTTGTATGATCTAAGATCCATTTTATGTCTAATTAAATTTTTTAATTAGAATTTTTATCACACAATTAAATTATGATTCAAATCAGAATTTTAAAAATTGTTTGAATGTGATTCAAATCTGAATTTTAAAAGTTGTTTGAATGTGATTCAAATCAGAATTTTTAAAGTTGTTTGAATCATATTTAAATCTGATTTTTTAAAATTGATTGAATAAAATTCAGATCTGATTTTTTAAAAAATATTTGAATGTGATTCAAATCTGAATTTTTAAAAAATGTTTGAATGTGATTCAAATCTGAATTTTTTAAAGTAGTTTGAATGTGATTCAAATCTGAATTTTTAAATTTGTTTGAATGAGATTCAAATCTGAATTTTTAAATTTATTTGAATCATATTCAAATCTGGATTTTTAAGTTGAATATAAGATATTCAATTTAATTTAAATATGTATGTTTTATTTAATTATTAAATAGTGATATGCATGATGGATGATCATGGACTATAAAAGACCAATGTGATTGGATTTATTTCCTTTATGTTTCTTTGGGATTGTAAATTAATTAATTTATTTTAATTTATTTTGGCCATGTATTATTAAGTTTGTAATAATTTTTGGGTTGTAATTTCATTTATTTAAGTTCTTGTAAATTCGCCTTGGTATGCCAAGGATTACCATGTAATATTGGATTGCAAGAAGTTTAAGGAGGTCAAAAGCATTGGTGGGACCAGTGGGAGGAATTCAAGATCAAGTGTTGATTATGTACTCCTTCAGCAACTCTTGTAAAATGAATGAATGAATGAAATGCACCTAGGAATGCCCTGATTCAATTCTTGGTGGCTCAGAATTGAATCCCTTAGAAAGTCCATGATCATGCCATATTTTATTACTTATCCATGAATGCATGAGATGTATGGGAATGTATGCTATTAGATGATATATGCATGCTAATTGGATAATGTGCAAAGTGAGACCTTAATAGTAATTAGAATGACCATAAATCTTCCAAACAAATGATTAAGTTGGAAATGCTATAATTAAAGTAATTATAACATAGGCCCTCCATTGGGGCAATTATTTTAAGAAATTTTAAATAGTTGCATAAGATGCAATTAATTTAAGAGATTTTCTTAAGAATAATTGTTAAGCATGAGATGTTGTAAATATGTAAATGGTTTGGTGGCCAATATTGGATGTACCTGAGGACGATCAATAGAATTATAAGAATTCAATCACCCACTAGAAATCCATCCAACTAGGATTTCCGTTTTCTACTTTGGAAGTGTAGGATTCGCTAAGTTAGTGGGAGGACCAATTTGATTAAAAGACCATAATCATTTTGGTTAATTACATGATACATTTACTAATTAATCTGGTTATTTTCTGCAATTAATTTTTTGATAAAAATGAGCACAAAACAACCACCACCATCCAATATCCTTGCAAGCATACTTGATCACAATAGGTTGACAGGACCTAATCTGTCTGATTGGCTAAGAAATTTGAAACTTGTCCTGAACCTTGAACATATAGGATATGTTCTAGATTCAAATGTTCCTGGTCCCTTACCTCTAGAGGCCACATAAGAGGAACATGAAACTTTGGACAAGTGGAAGGAGCATGATATGAGAGCTAAGTGTTACATGCTTGCTTCCATGAGTAATGAGTTCTGAAGCAACATGAGAACATGCAGTGCGAGTGAGATCCTCCTTCACCTACAAGAGTTGTATGGTAAGCACAAAGCAGAATGCTAGGTATGAGATATCTAGACACTATTCCGTATGAGGATGTCTGAGGGACAGAATGTTGGGGATCATGTCCACAAGATGATTCGGCTGATTGAGCAGTTGGAACATCTTGACTTCAACATGGATTTCCAACTACAGACGGATTTGATCATTCAGTCCCTTCCTGAGTCTTTTGGGAAGTTTGTGACAAATTTCCATATGACTAAACAGGAATGCACCTTAGCTGGTTTACTCAACATGCTGGTTATTGCCCAAAAGAATATGCCGGGCAATAAAGGAAAAGAGGTAGCTTTGATTGCATCTTCTTCTGCTGGAAAGTCCAATAAGAAGAAGGGCAATAAGAAAAAGAAACTTCAGATTCCTGGTCCTTCCAAGAAAATAGCTAAACAGAAAAGGAAGACTAAAGTTGATGGAGCCAACAGGAAAGTGTTTCCATTGCCAACAGGAAAGTGTTTCCATTGCCAGTAAGAAAGTGTTTTCACTGCCCAGAGTATAGCAATCTATATGAATGCAATGCCATGGTGAAAACCAACTCAAGTTCAAAATATTTTTGGCACTTAAGGTTATGTCATGTTGCAGAAGATAGGATTGCAAAATTGGAAAAAATGGGGATTCTATCCTCATTGGGCTCTGAGCCTACTCAAACTTGTGAATCTTGCCTTCAGGGCAAAATGATTAGATCACCCTTTGTTGGACAAGGGCTAAGAACTGAAAATATTTTGGAGCTAATACATAGTGAGGTATGTGGTCCATTTAAAGAAATGGCTAGAGGGGGCTTTCATTATTTTATTACCTTTACTGATGATAAATAAAGATTTGAGTATTTTTATTTGATGAAATACAAACATGAATCTTTTGAAAAATTCAAAGAATTTAAATCAAGTAGAAAATCAAACAGAAAGAGTATTAAAGCTCTTGATCGATCGTGGAGGTGAATATTTGAGTACTGAATTTGATGAATACTTGAGAGAGCATGGCATTGTTTCTCAGCTGACTCCTCAAGGAACGCCACAGTTGAATGGTGTATCTGAAAGGAGAAATCGTACCCTATTGGATATGGTACGTAGTATGATGAGCTATACTGATATGTCAATCTTCTTTTGGGGATTTGCATTAGAATCAGCTTTGTATATTCGAATAGGATTCCATCAAAATCAGTTTCTTCCACACCTTATGAGATATGGCGTGGAAGAAAACCAAGTCTTAAGCATGTTAAGATTTGGGGTTGTCGACTTATATCAAAAGTTGAACAACGATAAATTGAGACCATATCGAGAAAAGGTCGATTTGTTGTATATCCCAAAGATAGTTTTGGATATTATTTTTATTTGCCTACTTCACAAAAGGTTACGATAAGTAGAGATGCTACATTTCTTGAACAACGGTTTGTTCAAGAAGGAGGCAAAGGAAGGCAAATAGAGTTAGAATTGGAGAATTCGACCAACCAATGCATCGATGGATATAGATCCATCTAGTCAACCTATACCCGTTGATGAAACATCTACACTGCTCCTCGTAGAACAACTGGTATCTCACCCACCCGGTGAGATATGGTTTTCTTCATGAAGAAGAACAAGAGTTATCTACTCATGAAGAAGTAGATCATGGAGATGATCCACTTACCTATGAAGAAGCTATATCGGATATAGACTCTTCAAAATGGATTGATGCTATGAAATCGAGATTGATTCCATGTATAAGAATCAAGTTTGGGATCTTGTTGACCCACGGAAGGTATTGTACCTATAGGGAATAAATGGGTTGTCAAGAAGAAAATTGGTTACGATGGAAAGGTAGAGACCTATAAGGCAAGGCTAGTAGCGAAAGGGTTTCGCCAAAGGCAAGGAATCGACTATGAGGAGACTTTCTGCTTTGTTGCCATGCTTAAATCAATTAGGATTTTATTAGCAATAGTGCGTACTATGATTATGAGATTTGGCGGATGGATGTCAAAGCTTTTCTCAATGGATACATTGAAGAAAACATTTTCATGGAACAACCTAGGGTTTTGAATCCCAAGATGGTTCTAAGGTATGCAAGCTAAAGCGATCCATTTATGGGTTGAAACAAGCTTGAGGAGTTGGAACATCCGCTTTGATGAAGCCATTAAATCGCTTTGGTTTTATAAAAAATGAGGATGAGCCATGTGTATATAAGAAGGTTAGTGACAGTTATCACTTTCCTTGTCTTATATGTGGATGACATACTATTGATGGGTAATGACATAGGTATGTTGACGACTATAAAGGTATAGTTGTCAAATACATTCTCCATGAAAGGCTTAGGGGAGGCAACATATATTCTTAGGATTCGCATCTTTAGAGTTAGAGCGGAAATAATAATTTTTGGTTTATCCTAAAGTCTATACTTGGAAAAGGTGTTTAAGAGGTTTAACATGCTTGATTCCAAGAGAGGATTATTACCAGTGAGACATGGTATCAACCTTTCTAAAGAGATGTCTCCAAAGACACAGAAGAAAGAGATAAGATGGCGAGGATTCCATATGCTTGGCTGTGGAAGTTTAATGTATGCAATGTTGTGGACTAGGCCTGATATCGCATATCTTTGTTAGTTTGACTAAATGCGTATCAATCCAATCCAGGTTTGGAACACTGGATAGCTGTCAAGAATATTCTTAAGTACTTGAGAAGAACTAAGGATTTATTCTTGATTTATGGAGGTGGAGACTTGCAATTGGATGGTTATACTGATTCTGATTTCCAATCAGATATCGATGATAGAAAGTCTACCTCTGGATATGTGTTCATTTGTAATGGAGGTGCAGTCAGTTGGAAGAGTTCCAAACAGAGCACGACTGCATATTCCACTACAGAGGCTGAGTATATTGCTGCATCAGATGCTGCAAAGGAAGCTATTTGGATAAAGAAGTTCATGACAGAACTTCTAGTAGTTCCTTCCATTGAGTCAGCAGTTCCACTACACTGTGACAATAATGGAGCAGTCATACAGACTAAGGAACCAAGGTCTCACCAAAATCCAAACACATAGAAAGGCACTACCACATTATCAGAGATATAGTTGGGCAAGGCGATATAGCCATGCAGAAAAATAACATCAGCTAAAAAACAAGCTGATCCATTCACTAAGCATTTGTCACAAGCTCAGTTAGACCAACATCTTGAGAAGATAGGTCTAAGATATTGTAGTGAATGGCTCTAATGCTAGTGGGAGATTGTTAGTAGTATGCCCTAGAGCATATCATTTAGTATGTATCTTGTACATATTTTATTAATAAAAGGCATTTCCACTTTTTCATTTACATAATATATTTATGTGTAATAGAAAAGGTCCATTGATATTTTGTTAGAAATATTATTCTTAAGTTGTTAAGAATATGAGTGACAATATTTCTAGCACAAAGTATCATAAATAGGTTCACAATCGAGGATACTTCATAATAAGGACATGACTTATCCAGAAAGATTGTATTCATATTTGTTCCCAAGTTAGTTATATGAGATATAAATAAGATGGAATGGTGAGTCTCATGCCATATAACAAACATGATAGGCACTTATAAATGATAAGTAGGACGAATCCGGTGACACTTATGACAAGCACATGGAGT